>NC_057813.1:606845102-606950561 GCF_018294505.1 Triticum aestivum
TCTCCTAACCACCTTAGGAAGCTATCGGTTTCCAACACACGTTCATTCTTTCTCTCCATGTTTCGATCTCTAAGTCTCTCAATTACACAACCCCTTTTCCCACTATGTTACCAAATGTATTTACCTCACACACCCGCCATTGCACCCCATGCCGAGCTCTCTCTCTCTCTCCCCTCTCCCTCTCACCCTCTCGCGCTAAATACATGCATTGCCTATCTAGCCCCCCCAACCTCTCATGCGCACGCACGCACGTTGTATATCTAGGTCACTCCCTCGAGACTGTCTCACTCTTTCTTCCGCATGGCGGGCCACACTTGCTCAATCTCGCTCTCTTTATCTGAGTCTCGTTTAACTTCGTTTTATTTCGCACACAAATGATATATCTCCCTGTTCGGGCCTTGATCAACACACTCTATACTCTCTCACGCAGATTGTCTATCCAGGTCAGTCCATCCAAGCTGCCGCCACTCAATCTCTCTCTCTCTCTCTCTCTCTCTCTCTCTCTCTCTCTTTGTATGTCTCGATTGACCTCGCTCTTTCTCGGACAAAAACGATATATCACCATGTTTGAGCCCAATTCGACCTATACACATTGTATACTCTCTCACGCACATTGTCTATCTAGGTCACTCTCTCCAACCCGTCTCACTCTTTCGATCGCACGGCGAACCTATGTGATCGGTTGACCTTGCTTCCTCCCACGCGCAAAATATATCTATACGTCTGTGACTGGATCATCTCTCAAGCTGTATCTTACAGCCCTCACCCTTGCCAAAAGGTCCATCGGACAATATCTCTCCAGAGCGTATATATTTGTTCAATGAATGTCGGACCACACTCACTTTGTCTCTCTATCTATATGTCTCGAATTACCTTGCTTTCTCACACCGTATCTTCCACACGTTGAAGCTACTACCTCTCCATCCCTCACAAAGCCGGAGATATTTACATTGCGAGGGGCACTCCAACCTTGTATTAATTTGTGTAGGCATTTATTTCGGTCGGTTTAGATTATATTTTCGTAGCATCGGCCCACAACTACTCCAAACACCGTTGCAACCCACACAACTCCCCTAGTTGATTTCCCTCTGGCTCGGTCATCGCTCTCTCGCACGTCCTTTCTCGCCTTCAACGTCGCACCATGGTATTATTGAAAAAACTATGTTGTTCTCTTTAATTATTATAAATAAGCTACAAAACTACACACCGATAGTCCACTTGGAATGGAGCAAATTTCGACCCACAAATTAAAGTGCTACAAACTACACACCGAGGGGCCCACATGTCATGAAACAAATTTGGACCTATATACAAATTAAAAAATAAAGGACGAGGATCGAACATGCGATCGGGCCTTCAAGCCGCACGTCAATAGGCAACATATGTAGAATAGCAATGTTTGTTGTACCCCCATTTGTTCACATAATGTTTTTATATTACCACAGCCTAATTAATGGATAACATGTAATATTATTTTTAGTACTATTCGCCTTCACTTACTAGTGGGTTCCATGCATGCTCTCTCTCTCTCTCTCTCTCTCTCCTCCCCTTCTGTGTTTAGACTCACGGGCAAACATGAAGAACTCGCGGGCGATGTTGCCGTTGACCATATCTGGACGCATTCACAAGTCAAAGCACCAGTTTCACCTACTAGCAGCACTAGTCAGTGTGTACGTGCAATACACGTTAATTTGGAAGTATATTAAGTGCATGCGGATATTAAGTACTAGGATATTATTTGTGTGTTGTTATGTGATTAGCACTATTTTTGGCATGAAATTAACTGCACGCTAAACGTGTTGAGCGCTCGACGTTGAAGCAGTCTAGGTCGTTGGATGACAAGGAATATATGTGGCATGATGACGTTTTATATTTAATTTGATACGGCTCTAGCAGAACATTCAATCGATCAAACCATAGATTTCGTTCAGTCTGACTCTGACTTTAAATTATACGACGATCGATATAAAATAAACGGAAATGATAAACATTCGGATTTTAAGCATGGCAATCCGAAAGTTTTTCATGGAAAATGTAGATTACACGACAGCGGCGGGGGCGTCTCGCAGTGGGAAACGGCTCCTCTGTCATGCTCTATGTGTCGTCGGGCCACTGACCAATGGCGACGGCGGCGTCTTACGCCGTTGTTGGCGTACTCCTAGACATTGGCCTAGCTTCAAGGAAGTCCAAAATGTTCTGGACTTTGGAGTGAGTCAACTGGCGGGAGGAGGCGACTGGCGTTGGTGCAAGGAAGCGGTCGACAGCGGCATCCATGCCGCTGAGGGGGGCACTAGCACCCGCGCGGGGACAGGTGCTGTCAACGGCGCGGCGGAGACATTCGTGTGCACGGGCACCGGCACGTGAGCGCACGTCGGTGCACGCGCAGGCGCATGCGCTGGCAGGTGCACGGGCACCGGCACGGGCGTGCGCGCCGGTGCACACGCAGGCGCATGCGCTGGTAGGTGCACGGGCACGTGAAAGTCGGCGGGGACCTCGTGGAACCCCGTGGGATCAAGCTCAACTACAATGTGCGGCTCCCTGCCCATCAATGCCACGAGGATAGGCGCTGGCGCAGTCGGGGCGACGGGAGCCGGAACGGGAGTGGGGACAGGCGTGGCGTCTTCCCGCAATGCCAGTTCAAGCTCGTCCTAAAGTGCCTTATGTTCTTGAGACTCCGGCTGGGTGTCTTCCTCAGGAAATTGGAACATTAAGGGCAGACCATCGTGATGCGGCATGGCGTACGTTTAGGTCAGGCTAGTTGGAGGTAGACGACAGGAGAATCGGAGAGGAAGACATAAGATTGTAGCGATACCGGGTAGTGCGGGGTTGATTTTAAATTGTGGTGCTGGCGACATTAAAAAAGTGGGAGCAGTTGGGACGACGGTGGGCGGCGGAGCCTGGTCAAAGGGCTCGCCTCTCGGTGAGCATGCACAGCGGTCTGCTCGCACGCCTCCCTGACAGCCGGCACAACAGTCTGCTCGCACGCCTCTCGTCGACTCACATGCTTGCTTGGACGGCACCTACCGATGAGAAGCGGGGACTCGTGGCGGCACGAAAACACCCACGGTGTCAATAGTGAAAGCGTTCGCCTTAACGTGACATGTCTTTGTTCCAAAATACCTTGGCTCTTCATTTGTGCAACTTGTCATAAGCAGCTTGTCTCAAATTGAAGAAAAAACTTACGAAGTAATATTTGTGCCATATCACGTGACCATGCTCAGTTTCAAGAATTTATGCTCACTTTTGGATTTTCTGAAATTTAAGATCCAGGATTCAAAACAATATCATAACCTGCATCATGCAACAAATTTTCAAGCCGTACATCTGTCCTGTTGTATTTCTTAAGAAAGGATTTGGTCAAACATTTTGCTTAGTTAGACTTCAGACAAGTTATATATGCAGAGTAAAATGATAATCCCTCCATACCAGTGCATTGCCTGATATATTAACTCAAGTACTAGGCACGAACAAACGGGCTCAATTCTGTGCTCATCCTGGTGTAGTAGTAGTAGTAGGCAATGCAGTTGACAGGTGACCTTGACGAGCGGCGACCGAGGGAATTGAACCGTGCTCGGCATGGTAGGTAACATTGTCTAGTTACTAAAGCATCCCTCCGTTGTTCATCGGTAGTCATTATGGACCGAGGACATGAGGGGAATTTCCTAGGGCTGGAATTCTGGCCGCTAGATATTTCAACTTGAAACGCTGAGGCTCGACTGGTTGGGGTTGCCTAATGTGCATACAACGCACGCCACCGAAGGACACGAGCCCGGTTTTTTTATTTTTTTAGGATCAACACGAGCCATGGTCTGGCTAGTATGCCGTTGGGTCCTACCATTTGAGAATACGAAAGGAACCTTTTAAATTGCTGAACAAATCTATGTGTATTACAATACCCGTATTTTCCTTGCAAATACTAATCTCAACGTGGTAATTGATTTATGACGAGTTGTTGAATTAGAGTGAGTTTGTGATATAGTGATCTCAACATGGATTTCACATTTCATGGTATCCCTAGTAAGTTTTCCAATGCAAATTCAAATTTAAAAGATGAAAAATATGGAGGTGAGAAAACTTTGTATGTATCAAGCATATGACCACACACACACACACACAGAGAGAGAGAGAGACGCACGAACACAACAACAATCTAATAAGTATAGTGCATCTATTTTTCTAGACCATGCATGTATGACACGAATTCAAAAATACTCCTTCTATTCCTAAATATTAGTCTTTTAGAGAGTTCAACAAGTGACTACATACGGAGCAAAATGAGTGAATCTAGACTCTAAAATATGTCTATATACATCCGTATGTGCTAGTTCATTTGAAACCTCTAAAAAGACTAATATTTAGGAACGAAGGGAGTAAAATGTAAGACATCCATGGTCCTTAGTTCAATATTTAAAATGAACATGAAACTAAAACATGAATATTAAGTCTAGTACTACAGTACATGCAAATGTTGTCTTTAGGCGGAGCTATGATTGTCGGGGGTCAACCCCTCGACCTTAGATAAAATTGTGGAGCTCTGTTTAGGGTTGTTTAGATTATATTTGTCCCCACCCTCCCAACCACCGATTGGTTGTGCATCCCCACCCTCCTCCCCGGGAGAATATCATGTGCCCCCATACCTTAGATGCTATATGCCGATACAAGTTGCTTGGAGCTTGTAGATCTGAGATATAGCAGCTCACATGATGTGTCTTAATATTTTTGCCGGAAACCTTGATGAGTTTGAGAATTGCACACAATTTGTACAAAAACTACTCAGATGCCCTTTGATACCATATCCAATGACCTCGAAGCTCGTATCACCGTAGCATCTAAGATGAAGGAGGACATCATATTCTCCTGTATGTAAGAATATCATGTGATACCACACCTTAGATGCTTTGGTGATACAAGCTCTTCGGAGGTGTTGGATTTGTGACCCAACACCTCCTCGGTGGTTCGAATGGTTTTTTGCAGAAAAGCCCCAAAAGAGATTGGCCACTGCTTACAAGCACAAAGACTGCTCAGATGCCATTGGATCTCAGATCAAACGACCTCCAAGCTCGTATCACCGTAGCATCCAAGCTGCGATAGAACCTTATGTTTTCTCGCACGGGAGAATATGAGGTGCTCCCGCACCGTAGATTCTATGGTGATACGAGTTCACTGAGATCTAACGGCCCATAGTAGGAAGTTTGAATGTTTTTGCAATATACGGCTAATAGAGTTTGGGAAATGCGCAGAAAGTACAAGTACCACGCATGTTCCATCTGATCATTGATCATACGACCTAGATGCTCATATCACGGTAGTGGGTAATTAAGCTACGGGGAGCACCTAATATGAGCAACGGGGAGCCGTTGGATCGAAGATGCAGCGGCACACACGAGGCCTGAATGTTTTATTTGCAAAAAAGAACCTTTGGAGAGTTTGGAAATTGCGCATAATTACAAAGACTACTCCCAAGCCATTGGATCTCACCTCCAACGGTGTAAAAACTCATATCACCATAGTATCTAAGCTGCAGGGTGGATGTGATATTCTATGTGTAACTCGTGTCGTTACTTGTCTAACCGCGCAAAGTGTTTGTTCAAAAAAACCATCCTACACTAAGATATCGGAACAACACACGAGGGTGCCACTTGTCATTAATCAAATTTGGACCTAAAACTAACAAATCTGAAAGACGAGATTCAAACTGGCAACCTGGACTACAAAGCATAAGTCGATAGCCTAAAAAAAACGGTTGTTGGCTTTGTCACATAACTTGATTTTATACAGTACTTGCGTTGAGTAGAGTAGAGGGAGTGCCTCGTCAACACGTGCATGACCGTTGCCTCACTTACTGGTGGGTCCCATGTCTGCAATCTCAATCTCTCTTCTCTCCATCGTCTAACCTTTGCACGGGCACACACGAAGAGCGGCGCTAGCTTGCCGTGGTGTTATTACAACTAAAAAAGCTTGGAAAATAGAAGAATCGCCTAGAACAAGAGACGTTGTGGCTAGTCGAGACGGAGCTAACCACATCTATCCTCCATGGCACGTTTGCGTGATGAAGCTGTGTGGCTAGTGGGGTGTTTTTGACCGACTGGCTGGGTCCCGAGGTCGAACCATAGGTACTATGTCTGATACAATATATTTTTACACGCACATTTTTCCTCCGTGCCGAGATGTGGCACACCCTACCGCGCGATTTCGGGGTCCTCCCGGGTGGTGCACGCATATATTCTTCCTGACGTGGGACGCCCTACCGCGTGTTTTCTAGGTCCTCCTCGGTCATAGTGCCGAAGCAAGTAAATGAGTCGTCAAATCACGAAAGACCACCTTTCCCGCCGAGTACATCAGTGAAGCACGGTGGCTAGCTAGTTGGGCTAGTTCGACCGATTAGCTAGGCCGCCGCCACATTTGTTTTTTCACCCCTTTGTTTTATCTACTTGCCGGCAGGTAAATTTAAATATCCACCGCGGCGTTGCTCTGGTGTTTGGGTGCGGCAGGATTTTTATTTTTTTATTGACGGGAGCAGGCGCGGCAGCAATTAGTTAGGATGACTCCGCCTGTAAAACCCACTGCTCCCCAGCTGGCTCCCTCCGCCTTCCCGTAGATTGCATTGCCTTTCAGCCGTTTCGCCCCCTTTGCTTCCTCTCTCCATCGCTTCTACCTGGTGCCATGGCGGCGCAGCAGATCACGGAGTCCGAGGTGAGGCGCCTGACACAGGAGCTCCATGCCAAGGATGAGGAGCTCAGTGCCAAGGACGTGGAGCTCCATGAGCTCAAGGAGGAGAGGAGTGCCATGCTCCTCCGTTATGTGCGGGAGTTCACGGAGCTTCGAAAGCGACAGGCGTCAACCACAAAGATGCTCGAGGCGTCGGCGGTGTTGCTGCAGAAAGCGGGAGATACGATAGGTCATCAGGGGAGCCGACTGGAGCACGAGCGGGCCGATTGTGACGAGGTCCAGGATCACCTCAGCCACTTGGTGAACCAAGTTGCCACGCACGTGTTGCGGCTGCGTGATGCCTGCCGTCGTGCCAGTGCGATGATGCCGGCCCTTGGGCTAAACCCGTTCAACCACCCGGTCGACTTCAACGAGCTGCGGCTTCCTGAACTGGTCAACTTCTTCACCTATATCTCCGAGGAGCTGAGCCATCTCCGCGCGATGGTGGTGGCTAAGATGGACATGGAGGGGTTGCAGGCTGCCGTCGCCGTTGCCGGGCGAATCCTTTCAGGGCTCCGTCATCGGAATCCATTCGTGCCATCGGACGTTGTCTTTGACGAGCTGGCTCCCGTTGACCAGGAGCGGGCTCTGCGGGCGGTTGCACCCTGCCTCACCAACGTCGTGCGCCTCGAGAAGAAGAGGGACTTCGGTGGTGTTTAGGTGCCCTCTGCATGGGCATGTCCATGTCTCGGCCCACATGACCGTTGGATCAAACTCAGACGGTGCATATCAGTCACTGTAGCACAAAGCGTGTGGGTGTGTTTGGTTGCATTCTCATCTCAATATAGTTGTTTCCTCTTTGTGTATTTTTGTCAACCTACTAGTGTGGACTCATGCACCCTTCATGCACTCTGCCAAGCACCCTAAAGTGGGTCGAGAAGGGAACTTTTGCTCCCATCCCATGCACCCTTCATACACCCTGCCTAACACTATTCCTGCTTCATATGGTTCATGTTTCGTGGAGTACTGTAGCACCGTACTCTCCGTGCGCTGTGGACCTAGTTCTTTTAACATTGATCTCACCGTTCATTCTCGACCGGATAGTCGAAAAAGTGGTACTATGTTACATATAGGAGTAGTTGACATGCGCACAACATCATTTGTTATCGTCATATCTTACTACACTAGCAACAAGATTGTGTAGTACTGACGTATCAACCACTGCACATGCCTAGTAGTAGGAGCACTGTGTATGTTCAAGTGGCTGCCGTGTTTCGCACTCCTCCATCATAAAAGTGGAAACGCTTGCTGTAATAATTTTTTTTCTTCAGAAAAACAGTGGACACGCTCTACAGTGCGGATCCTCCTCCAGCCATGCACTAAATTACTCACTTTCGCCGACGTGTGGGACAGCCAGCACCTGGGTCCACCAGCCATGCACTAAGTTACTCCGCAGTAGAGTGACGGTAGACTACCCCGATCGAACCGCCGCAGTAATGCCCAATGAGCCGTCAAATCACAAAACCCCCTCCTTTCCAGCAGTAAGTCGGACAGACGAAGCAACCATCATTTCACTCTTCTCTCTCAGCTTCCTCTCTTGAAGAAAACCCCCACTTGCTTCGCTTCTCCCTCATCTCGTTCCTCCTTTCACTCTTTGCTCTCACCTTCCTCTCTTGGATGGATGCTGGAGCACCGGCCGACGTGATGTCTATGGCTCTAGCCAAAACCGTCGAGGCTCATGGTACGAAGAAGCGCAAGCACCCCGCCAAGACTACCACAGACAAGCTCAAAGCCATCGCCCTGTCCAAGCCCCCCTCTCCGGGATCCCTCATTAAGCATGTCTAGGTAATGTCTCTTGTTGACGATCTTTTTCTCGATCTTGATCATGTTTTTTCATCTAACACGCAGTACTAGTACTGGTAGTACAACTTTCTGGGTGATCTTGCATGTGATTTAAGTGTCCCAAATGACGGTTCTAAATTCCTCTTTTGACCAAAACATGCGAGAGATTGACACTGATTTCTTATAGATTACTTTCAACTACTCCCTCTGTCCCAAATTTCTTGTCTTAGATTTGTCTAGATATGGATGTATCTAATACTAAAATGTGACTTGATACATCTGTATCTAGACAAATCTAAGACAAGAATTTTGGGACGGAGGGAGTACTTTATGAACATCAATGCTACCTTTGAAGAGGGTATATTTGCCTCAGTAACTTGTGTTATGGATATTGCAAGTAATCCCTCTGCTATCATGCCTTTGAAGACATGTTCTAGTGTCTTTGTTCACTCATTTCTGTGCGTATATGTAGTCATATATGCAGTATAATATCGAAAATCATCTTATATTTTTGAACGGAGGTAGTAATAAAATATGGTTTCTGTTTGAATTAGAACTAGGTCCGCGGTGGAGATGAAGTTCTCAAAGTCATGCTGTGTGAACTGGAAGACCTGATGATGAGTTTGTTGGAAATATGCCCTAGAGGCAATAATAAATTAGTTATTATTATTATATTTCCTTGTTCATGATAATCGTTTATTATCCATGCTATAATTGTATTGATAAGAAACTCAGATACATGTGTGGGTACATAGACAACACCGTGTCCCTAGTAAGCCTCTAGTTGACTAGCTCGTTGATCAATAGATGGTTACGGTTTCCTGACCATGGACATTGGATGTCGTTTGATAACGGGATCACATCATTAGGAGAATGATGTGATGGACAAGACCCAATCCTAAGCCTAGCACAAAGATCGTGTAGTTCGTATGCTAAAGCTTTTCTAATGTCAAGTATCATTTCCTTAGACCATGAGATTGTGCAACTCCCGGATACTATAGGAATGCTTTGGGTGTACCAAACGTCACAACGTAACTGGGTGGCTATAAAGGTACACTACGGGTATCTCCGAAAGTGTTTGTTGGGTTGGCACGGATCGAGACTGGGATTTGTCACTTCGTGTGACGGAGAGGTATCTCTAGGCCCACTCGATAGGACATCATCATAATGTGCACAATGTGATCAAGGAGTTGATCGTGGGATGATGTGTTACGGAACGAGTAAAGAGACTTGCCGATAACAAGATTGAACAAGGTATCGGCATACCGATGATCGAATCTCGGGCAAGTACTATACCACTAGACAAAGGGAATTGAATACGGGATTGATTGAATCATCGACATCATGGTTCATCCAATGAGATCATCATGGAACATGTGGGAGCCAACATGAGTATCCAGATCCCGCTGTTGGTTATTGACCGGAGAACGTCTCAGTCATGTCTGCATGGTTCCCGAACCCGTAGGGTCTACACACTTAAGGTTCGATGACGCTAGGGTTATAGGGAATAGATATACGTGGTTACTGATTGTTGTTCGGAGTCCCGGATGATATCCCGGACGTCATGAGGAGTTCCGGAATGGTCCGGAGGTAAAGATTTATATATGGGAAGTCCTGTTTTGGTCACCGAAAAAGTTTCGGGTGCTATCGGTAATGTACCGGGACCACCGGGGGGGTCCCGGGGGTCCACCAGGTGGGGCCACCGGCCCCAGAGGGCTGCATGGGCCATGTGTGGGAGGGGACCAGCCCCAGGTGCACTGGTGCGCCCCCCCACTAGGGCCCAAGGCGCCTAGGGTTTGGGGAGGGGGCGCCTCAATCTTGCTTGGGGGGCAAGACTCCCCATCTCCCCCCCTTGGCCGCACCCTAGATGGGTTTTGGGGCTGCCGCCACCCCTAGGGAGGGAACCCTAGATGGGGGCGCAGCCCCTCCCCTTCCCTTATATATACTTGAGGTATTGGGAGCTGCAAACAAATGAGTTAATCCTCTCCCTGGCGCAGCCCTACCTCTCTCCCTCCTCATCTCTCGCGGTGCTTGGCGAAGCCCTGCTGGAATGCGAGGCTCCTCCATCACCACCACGCCGTTATGCTACTGCTGGACGGAGTCTTCCCCAACCTCTCCCTCTCTCCTTGCTGGATCAAGGCGTGGGAGACGTCACCGGGCTGCACGTGTGTTGAACGCGGAGGTGTCGTCCGTTCGGCACTAGGATCTCCGGTGATTTGGATCACGACGAGTACGACTCCCTCAACCCCGTTCTCTTGAACGCTTCCACTTAGTGATCTAAAAGGGTATGTAGATGCACTCCCCTCTCTCTCGTTATTAGTCTCTCCATAGATAGATCTTGGTGATTCGTAGGAAAATTTTGAATTTCTGCTACGTTCCCCAACAGTGGCATCATGAGCTAGGTCTATTGCGTAGATTCTATGCACGAGTAGACCACAAGTTGTTGTGGGCGTTGATTTTGTTCAATTTGCTTATCGTTACTAGTCTTATCTTGATTCGGCGGCATTGTGGGATGAAGCGGCCCGGACCGACCTTACACGTACACTTACGTGAGACAGGTTCCATCGACTGACATGCATTTGTTGCATAAGGTGGCTAGCGGGTGCCAGTCTCTCCCACTTTAATCGGATCGGATTCGATGAAAAGGGTCCTTATGAAGGGTAAATAGAAATTGACATATCACGTTGTGGCTTTTGCGTAGGTGTCGGTGTCAAAACCGGCGGATCTCGGTTAGGGGGTCCCGAACTGTGCGTCTAGGCGGATGGTAACAGGAGACAAGGGACACGATGTTTTACCCAGGTTCGGGCCCTCTTGATGGAGGTAAAACCCTACGTCCTGCTTGATTGATATTGATATTGTGGATGTTTACAAGAGTGGATCTACCACGAGATCAAGGAGGCTAAACCCTAGAAGCTAGCCTATGGTATGATTGTAATGGTTGTTGTTGTTGTCCTACGGACTAGAGCCATCCGGTTTATATAGACACCGGAGAGGGCTAGGGTTACATAGAGTCGGTTACAATAGTAGGAGATCTACGTATCCATATCGCCAAGCTTGCCTTCCACGCCAAGGAAAGTCCCATCCGGACACGGGACGAAGTCTTCAATCTTGTATCTTCATAGTCTTGGAGTCCGGTCGATGATGATGATAGTCCGGCCGATGATAGTTCGGCCGATGATGGTAGTCCGGCTATTCGGACAACCCCTAATCCGGGACTCCCTCAGTAGCCCCCGAACCAGGCTTCAATGACGATAAGTCCAGCGTGTGTGTAGTCTTCGACGTTGCAAGACGGGTTCTCCTTCAAGTTCTATGTGCCTGCCGAACAGTGTCCGGCTTCCTCATCAATGTTGCGCGTCTTGGCTTCCACGCCCAATAATGGCCTTCCTCCACGCGTCGCGGGAATGTGAAAAGCCAGGGTGTCTTTTATGTTTTACCCCCTAGTTGTGCGAATAATCTACCTATAAGGGAGGCAAGAATCCATATCCAAATCGCCATCTTCCTCCCGCAAATACTCATCGGAGCGCTTTCGACCAAGAATCCATTCCATCATGGACCGTCAACGCGGCTCCTCTTCTCGCGCTCCCAGCCCTTTGCCAGGAGATTGGAGGAGATGCTCTGTTCCACACAACGAGCTGGTGAAGCTCCAAGCGGGGGATATCTCCCTCCGGCCTTTATGGTTCCGGTTCGAGCCGGGCTGGCCACCTACAAAGGTGGGAAGCAAGCGGAGGTTACCCCAAGTCCCAACAAAGGGGAGCGGGTATGCTTCGTCCCCTATCTGATAAGGGGGCTCGGATTTCCTGTACATCCATTCCTCCGCGGGCTCCTGGAGTTCTACGGACTCCAGCTTCATCACCTCACGCCCGCCTCAATCCTGCACATTGCAGGTTACGTAGCTCTTTGCGAGCTATTCCTGGGCGTCGAGCCCCATTTCGCGCTGTGGAAGAGGTTGTTCTGCCTTGTACCCCGCTCTCACGAGGGGTCCATATATCAAGTGGGCGGCGCCGAAATATGGCGTATTGCCGGGACCGGATATCCATCCGGAACCCCTAAGAAGGCGTCCGAAGACTGGCCTTCAGGATGGTTTTATATAGAAGACGCTCCGCTGCCGGACCCTGTTTGGATCGGCCTCCCGGAGTTCAGCAATGCTCCTCTGAAGAAACGCCTTAGTTGGCGTCCGCTGAGCCCCCAACTGGAGGAAGACAAGAGCGTCCATTATTTGATGGGCCGAATAAGGTTACTGGCCCATTCCGGGTTGACCATGATTGGAGTCATGGCAACATGCA
The DNA here is from genome assembly GCF_018294505.1 of Triticum aestivum. Classification (NCBI taxonomy): domain Eukaryota; kingdom Viridiplantae; phylum Streptophyta; class Magnoliopsida; order Poales; family Poaceae; genus Triticum; species Triticum aestivum. Next base: position 606,857,876 of record NC_057813.1, read on the forward strand.
TTATGCGGGGGGTGCAGCCACTACAATACATGGGCCACCCCATGTGGAATTTCAATGGGGAGGACGATGCCACCCGTCATGGCCGTAATGGGCCGGATTCGGTCGAAGACCTGGTGACGATCCTGTCCGGCCTGTATAAGGGGGAGAAGGAGGATTTCCTTCGGATGAACCCCTTAAATGGGTTCTCCATGAATAATCCCCGGCCTTGGGTAAGCGAACACTCTGCGTGCCCGACCCATGCTTTTTGAAACTTAAGTTTCTTATATTGTGTTCTTCTTTCGACGCAGGAACTGCGTCGGATCGTGGAGGACATGCTAAGTCCAGCTCCGCAACCCGAGGATCCAGAGAGATCCCGGGATCCGGCCTCCAAAGAGGATCCGGACATAAAGGTGGAGCTAATCGACGGGGTGTTCCACCAGCTCAGCATGGACAATGCCTTAGTCGCCATCACGGCCGACTATCCCGGACTATATCCGGCTTCCCAGGTGATTGCGACCGAAGTCCTGACACCGTCATTCCTTCCTTGCTTATTTCTGACCACCGTATATGATGGCGCCGTGCAGGAGGCGCCCCTAGGGCGAGAGGCCGAGCCCGCGGTGGCTGACCAACAAAGGCCAGTCCGGACCAGTAGGCGGAAGAGGAGCGCGGCGCGGACTGAAACGTCGCCGCAAAGGTGTAGCTCACAATTCATTATTTAGAGCAACGTTCCTAGGAAGCGTTTGAGTGCTCATGACTTTTGTAGGGAAAAAAGCGTTCGCCGGACTGCGGGCGTGGAGGTTGCCAATCCAACCTCTACCAGCCAGGCTCCAGCACCTGGTCTGGAGGGGGAGGCGTGCGCAAGGCGCGAGCCGGACGTTCCTCCGACGGAGGATGCCGACAAACTGTTCGCCACCAAGTCTGAGGTGGAGAGTGCCATGAATCGCAGGTGCCGCCGGACAGTATTTTGTGACACGTGCTTCTCCCCCGAGGCGTTGAATGCCTTTAACGCGGGGGACGCGCACCTTCGTGCTGCTCAAGATGGTTTTACCAGAGCCGCGGAGCAGTATGTAAAAGACATACGGGTAAGAGAATTTAATAGTTGTATATGCCAGTAGCCCCCGAGACTTAAAGTAGTTATATTAACTGATTTAAGGATCATATGAAACGTAGGATCTTACCGAGAAGAATACCCAACTGTCTCAGGAGCTGCAGGAGTGCAAGGCCCAACTTGAGGCCGCACTCTCTGGCGCAGGAGGAAACACAGGGACCTCTCCTGGTAACGCATTATTTTAGAAAGATAAGTAGCGTTTGGCATTTGCGCAAGTCTAAAAGATGACGTTGCAGGTGCTGCCGGACAAGATCCGGACAGGCAAGAACTTCTGCGCCAGCTGAAGGCCGGCGAGAGGGTGCTGCATAAGGTGCAGCATGAAAGGAACAAGCTCCAGGATGCCCATGCCCAGCTTGGAGAAGAGCTGAAAGGTGTTCGGGCCGAGCTGTCGGGCTCCGTTAAGGAGAATCAGCGGCTTCGTCGCGGCATCTATAGTAAGTGCTTGAGCGAACTCCTTTGAAAAGAAGAGTTCGGCGAGGAAGTCGATTTGACAGAATATGTCTGCAGGTATGCTCACAGGTCGCCCTGCGGAGGAGATGCCCGTATCAACGGGTGATCAACTTCCCGAATTGTTGCAACTGATCGAACGAGTTCGGCAGGCAATGAGCGGCCTCATCCAGGCTTTATGGCCAGCCTTCTCCTTACCCGAGGGTCTTGGGGAGCTTGCGGAGAAGCTTCAGGGAGTGCGGCAGCGCTTCCATTTATGGAAGATTTTGGCCTGCCGCCAAGGTGCCAGGGAGGCCTAGGCCATGGTAAAGACGCGGTACAAGAAGGCAGATCCCAACCACATGGCCGAAGTCGGACCTGTGGGGCCCGATGGGAAGGAGATCCCTGTGAGTTTAGTATACGGCCAAGTAGAGTTGGCCGCTAGATTTTCCCAACAGGACTATAAATTAGACAACCTGTTAGATGGGATTGAGGAAGAATACAATCAGTCGATTTGACAATGTATTACAAAATGACATATAAAATGCCTTCTAGCCGGATTGTAGATCGTTTGTCTTTGCCAACCTTTTCGCTTCGACCTCGGGACCCTAGAGTCCGGAGTGTGTCCGAATACCTTCTCGGTTATGAAACAACCGGGGTATGCATGGAGACCAGGCGTAGGGGTCATTAGTGCTTTATCAGACAAGTGCCCAACTAGTTATGTTCTATTACATGGGTAGTAAGAAACATCTTCCAGGGAGAATAGTTCCGTTAAGGGTTCCTTTCCTCTGGGGGTGGCATGCCCTAAAGTGCATGTCCGGACTGCGAAAAAAAGCAGAAAAACATCTGGGGGCAGATAAATAAGTGGATAAAAAACCATCTTTTAAGTCACTGACCGAATATTCCCTTAAGAACGCTAACTTTCGGCTTCACCCAGTCTGAGGTACACATCCGGCTGACCCGGCAGTAACAATCGTAGAGGTGCTCCCTTTACCTCCTAGCCGAACAATCGGGAACGTAGGGGTAAGCACAGGAGCCAGGCAACCCAGCTTGGCCAAAACTTAAGTCATATCGATGCATATAATGGGGAATAAAAGGTACATGTGGAGGCTTGACACATGTGCTGGGCATGAAGCCCTTATAATTAAGCTTCTGGTAAAGAAGCCCCCAGGTATAATGAGTGCGGATAGCACATCAATTGCGAACGATGCGCAAGTAGGCCTTTTAAGGCTTTGATGAATAGGGTTGAGAAGAAAAAGATAAACAAAAGGCAGCTGAAGTAAAAAAAATTGGACGGGGGGAAAGGGACGAACTCTTAGTCCGGCGCTAGGCATAGAATCTTCGGAGGCGGCCTGCGTTCCATGGGTTCGGCTCGAGTCGGTTATCCGACGCATTTCGTAGATGGTACGCTCCGCCGGTCAAGAATTTATCGATGATGAAGGGGCCTTCCCATTTGGGCTTGAGCTTGTCCTTTTTCTTGTCCGGCAGGCGTAGAACCAGTTCGCCAACGTTGTAAGTCTTGGCCCATACTTCTCTGCTTTGGTATCTTCGAGCCTGCTGCTGATAAAATGCGGAACGAGCCTTGGCGATGTCGCGTTCTTCCTCCAATGCGTCCAAGCTGTCCTGCCGATCCAACTCGGCTTCTCTTTCTTCGTACATGCGCACTCGAGGTGAGTCATGAATTATGTCGCAGGGCAAAACTGCTTCTGCGCCGTATACCCTAAAAAATGGTGTGAATCCGGTAGTACGGTTAGGCGTTGTCCGCAGCCCCCAGAGTACGGAGTCGAGCTCCTCTACCCAGTGCGTGTCAGATTTCGTAAGGGACCGCACTAGTCTGGGTTTGATGCCGCTCATTATTAGACCATTTGCTCGTTCCACTTGACCGTTGGTTCGAGGATGATAGACTGAAGCGTAATCGAGCTTGATGCCCCTATTTTTGCACCATGATTTAACCTCATGGCCGTCAAGTTCATGCCGTTATCGGTGATGATGCTGTGGGGGACACCATAACGGTGTACTACCCCAGATATAAAGTCTATCACTGGTCCGGACTTTGCCGTTTTAACTGGCTTGGCCTCTATCCATTTGGTGAATTTATCCACCATGACCAATAGGTACCTTTGCTTGTGGGTTCCCCCTTTAAGTGGTCCAACCATGTCAAGCCCCTAGACCGCGAACGGCCAGGTAATGGGTATAGTTTTGAGGGCGGTGGGTGGCATGTGACTCTGATTAGCAAAGAGCTGACAACCGACGCACCTTCGGACTAAGTCCTGAGCATCTGCCCGGGCCGTCGGCCAATAAAATCCTGTACGGAATGCCTTTCCTACAAGGGCCCGGGCTGCGGCGTGGTGTCCGCCTAGTCCGGCGTGAATTTCAGCCAGAAGGTCTCGCCCTTCCTCTTCGGAGATACACCTTTGAAGGACTCCGGTTGTGCTTTTCTTATAGAGTTCTCCCGCATGGACCTTGTAGGCTTTAGATTGCCGGACTATGCAGCGGGCCTCATTATGGTATTCGGGGAGTTCCTGCCTAAGCAAGTAGGCTAGGAACGGCTCTGTCCATGGGGCGATTACTGCCATTATGTCGTGAGCTGAGGGTGTTGTTTCCTCGGCTGGATCGCCGGTTATGTCAGATTGTTCTGCGGCTGCCTCCGGTTTGTTATTTCTGGACTCCTCTTCCCATAGTACGGATGGCTTGAACAGCCGTTCCAGGAAGATATTTGGAGGGACAGCGTCATGTTTTGCGCCGATGCATGCCAATACGTCGGCCGCTTGGTTATTATCTCTGGCTACGTGGTGGAATTCAAGTCCTTCGAACCGAGCTGACATTTTAAGGACGGCGTTGCGATAGGCTGCCATTTTTGGATCCTTGGCATCAAAGTCTCCATTTACTTGGGATATTGCGAGGTTTGAGTCCCCGCGCACCTCTAGGCGTTGGATGCCCATGGAGATTGCCATCCGGAGGCCATGTAAGAGGGCCTCGTATTCGGCTGCGTTCTTGGAGTCCGTGTACATTATCTAGAGTACGTATTGGACTCTGTCCCTGGTTGGGGACGTTACTACGATGCCAGCCCCCAATCCGACCAACATTTTGGAGCCGTCGAAATGCATAATCCAATTGGAGTATGCGCCGTACTCTTTAGGGAGTTGGGCTTCAGTCCACTCAGCGACAAAGTCAGCCAAAACTTGCGACTTTATAGCTCGCCGGGGTTTGTAAGTTATGTCGAATGGTAAGAGCTCAATGGCCCATTTTGCAATCCTGCCCGTTGCGTCGTGGTTATTTATAATGTCATTTAGGGGTACTTCGGAGGCCACTGTTATCGAACACTCTTGAAAGTAGTGTCGGAGCTTCTGGGATGCCATGAACACCGCATACGCTATCTTTTGATAGTGCGGGTAACGGGACTTGCAGGGGGTTAAAATAGTGGATACGTAGTACACTGGTTTTTGAAGAGGGAATTTATGCCCTTCTGTCTCTTGTTCTAGGACAAGCACCGCGCTTACTACTTCATGTGTTGCCGTGATGTATAACAACATAGGTTTGCCCAGGTTGGGCGCAGCTAGGACCGGATTCGTTGCCAATATGGCCTTTATTTCCTCGAGTCCGGCGGTGGCAGCATCCGTCCACTCGAAGTGTTCGGTGTGCCTGAGGAGGCGATAGAGGGGCAATGCCTTTTCTCCTAGGCGGGAGATAAAGCGGCTGAGAGCCGCCACGCATCCAGTCAATTTCTGGATCTGTTTGAGGTTTTTTGGAATATCCAACTGCAATAGGGCTCGGATCTTGGCCGGATTTGCTTCAATTCCTCTACCGGATGCAATGAAGCCCAAGAGCTTTCCGGCTGGTACGCCGAAAACGCATTTTTCCGGATTCAGCTTGATGTCATATGCTCGGAGGTTGTCGAATGTGACCCTCAAGTCGTCTACTAGAGTTTCGACGTGTTTGGTTTTGACGACTACGTCATCTACGTATGCCTCTACTGTTTTGCCGATCTGGGTAGCCAGACATGTCTGAATCATGCGCTGATATGTTGCGCCGGCGTTTTTAAGTCCAAAGGGCATCGTGTTGAAGCAGAATGGTCCATATGGAGTAATGAATGCTGTTGCAGCTTGATCTGCTTCTGCCATCTTGATTTGATGATAGCTGGAGTATGCGTCCAGGAAGCACAATGAATCGTGCCCTGCAGTGGCATCGATGATTTGGTCGATGCGGGGGAGGGGGAAGGGATCCTTTGTGCAGGCTTTATTTAGGTCTTTGAAATCGACACATAGGCGCCAGGATCTGTCCTTCTTTGGTACCATTACCAGGTTTGCTAGCCAATCCGGATGTTTGATATCTCTGATGAATCCGGCTTCCAATAGTTTGGCTAGTTCTTCTCCCATTGCCTGTCTTTTGGGTTCGGAAAATTGTCGAAGAGCCTGTTTGACTAGCTTGAACCCTTTTAGGACGTTTAGGCTATGCTCTGCCAGCCTGCGAGGGATTCCTGGCATATCTGAAGGATGCCAGGCGAAAATGTCCCAATTTTCCCGAAGGAATTCTCGCAGCACGGCGTTTACATCAGGGTTTAACTGTGCCCCGATGGAGGCCGTCTTTGTCGGGTCTGTTGGGTGGACCTGGAATTTTATAATTTCGTCCGCTGGTTTAAAGGAGGTGGACTTGGATCTCTTATCGAGTATCACGTCGTCTCTGTGCACCGTAGCGCGCAGCGCGGTGAGTTCCTCTGCCGCTAGGGCTTCGGATAGTGCCTCCAGGGCTAATGCGGCTATTTTGTTTTCGGCGCGGAGTGCTATGTCGGGATCACTAACGAGAGTGATTATCCCGCCGGGCCCAGGAATTTTGAGCGTCATGTACCCGTAATGGGGTATGGCTTGGAAAATTGTGAACGCCTCTCGTCCTAATATAGCGTGGTATCCGCTGCTGAGCGGGGTCACTTGGAACGTGATTTCTTCGGACCTGTAATTGTCCGGCGAGCCGAACACCACATCGAGTGTGATTTTCCGGTGCAGCGTGCTTCCCGGCTAGGGATTATTCCTCTGAAGGTTGTGCTTCTCCGCTCAATGCGGCTCCAGTCTATTTCCATTTTTGAAGAGTTTCCTCGTAAATGAGGTTCAATCCGCTGCCGCCATCCATGAGTACCTTGGTAAGTTGAAAGCCGTCCACTATTGGACTGAGGACCAATGCGGCTGGTGCTCGGGCTGTTCGGAATTTAGGTTCGTCGCTGGCATTGAAGGTGATGGCCGCGTCGCTCCAAGGATTTGTTGTTGCTACTTGGTAGACTTCGGCAAGGCTATGGATCGTTCGTTTCCGCATATTGTTTGATGCGAAAGTCTCGAAGACGGTTGATACCGTACCGGTATTGTTGGTGTGGTTTCGCGGGGCTAGAAGCTCCTCGCCACTTTTGGCCACCTGCCGTAATATCCAACATGCACGAAGGCTATGTGTTGGGGTGGCGCCCTTGGTACTGTGAATTGTACAGGGTTTGCTGAGCCATCCCTCCAGTACGGTTCCGTTCCCTTTAAGGGGCTTCTGTTTTTTGGTTCTTGTACTTGGTGCCTGAGTGTAATGCGCCCTTTTGTTGCGGACTGGGGCTATGTTCGGGGCCAGATATTCCAAAACCTATCTTCGGTTTTCCGGAAACTTTCTATGGCATAGTACTTTCGCACTATGGATGCCAAGTCGGCGAAACGCGTGATTTCACGGTGGCTGACGGCGTTCACGATTCCCCTGTCCGTGCAATTGTTGCAAAAGATCGAGATTGCGTTTTCCTCTCGGCAGTCCTTTATCCGGTCCATGACCAGGAGGAATCTGGCCCAGTAATGATGTACTGTTTCGGCTGGCTCTTGCCGGATTAGAGATAGATCGCATATATCTGGATGGGCGGGCCTAATTGAGACCGGGACCCTGCCCATCTCGAGGCTCAAGGGCCGAGAAGTTTCCGAATTTGGAAGCTTGGAAAGTGGAACGTTGTCCAACGAGTCCGGTCCGATGCCTGACTTTATGTTCAGTGCTTGATCGGAATCCGCTCCTCCGCGGGAATCCGGCATGGAGGGTTCGGTAGCCCGGACACGACTAGTTTTCAATATGGGATAAGTATCGTCGCGATGTTCCTCTACCACCGTGACGTGGTGGGTAACCTGGGGAGAGTTAATCTCTCTCAGATCGGTTTTAAGCCCGATCCGATTGTAGTCTGTAGCGACTCCCAGGGCGGCGATCCGATCCAAGAGTTCGTTTATAGACGAGAGCTCTTCTGGATCTAACTGCTCGGCGAATTCCGAGTTGACGTGAAGATTGCTCTCGATGACACGAGAGGTCATCGTTGAAGCGGTGGCCGGACAGGCGGTCATAAGAAAACCTCCTAGCCGGATAGTTTGGCCGGCGGCCAAGGCTCCATCGATGAAGATGCCGTCCTTGAAGACGGGAAGAGGCATCCTTCCTATCGGTGATGGCACAGAGGAACTCTCAATGAAAGCACCAATGTCGGTGTCAAAACCGGCGGATCTCGGGTAGGGGGTCCCGAACTGTGCGTCTAGGCGGATGGTAATAGGAGACAAGGGACACGATGTTTTACCCAGGTTCGGGCCCTATTGATGGAGGTAAAACCCTACGTCCTGCTTGATTGATATTGATATTGTGTATGTTTACAAGAGTGGATCTACCACGAGATCAAGGAGGCTAAACCCTAGAAGCTAGCGTATGGTATGATTGTAATAGTTGTTGTTGTTGTCCTACGGACTAGAGCCATCCGGTTTATATAGACACCGGAGAGGGCTAGGGTTACATAGAGTCGGTTACAATAGTAGGAGATCTACGTATCCGTATCGCCAAGCTTGCCTTCCACGCCAAGGAAAGTCCGGCCGATGATAGTTCGGCCGATGATAGTTCGGCCGATGATAGTTCGGCCGATGATGGTAGTCCGGCTATCCGGACACCCCCTAATCCGGGACTCCCTCAGTAGGTAAGAAACGTTCTTGCTAGAAACCCATAGCAGCCACGTAGAACATGCAAACAAAAATTAGAGGACGTCTAACTTGTTTTTGCAGGGTATGCTATGTGATGTGATATGGCCAAAAGAATGTGATGAATGATATGTGATGTATGAGATTGATCATGTTCTTGTAATAGGAATGACGACTTGCATGTCGATGAGTATGACAACCGGCAGGAGACATAGGAGTTGTCTTAATTTATTGTATGACCTGCGTGTCATTGAACAACGCCATGTAATTACTTTACTTTATTGCTAAACCGTTAGCCATAGTGGTAGAAGTAATAGTTGGCGAGACAACTTCATGGAGACACGATGATGGAGATCATGGTGTCATGCCGGTGACGATGATGATCATGGAGCCCCGAAGATGGAGATCAAAAGGAGCAAAATGATATTGGCCATATCATGTCACTTTTTGATTGCATGTGATGTTTATCATGTTTATGCATCTTATTTGCTTAGAACAACGGTAGTAAATAAGATGATCCCTCATTAAAATTTCAAGAAAGTGTTCCCCCTAACTATGCACCATTGTGAAAGTTCGTTGTTTCGAAGCACCACGTGATGATCGGGTGTGATAGATTCTAACATTCACATACAACGGGTGTAAGCCAGATTTACACACGCGAAACACTTAGGTTGACTTGACGAGCCTAGCATGTACAGACATGGCCTCGGAACACAAGAGACCGAAAGGTCGAGCATGAGTCGTATAGTAGATACGATCAACATGAAGATGTTCGCCAATGATGACTAGTCCGTCTCACGTGATGATCGGACACGGCCTAGTTGACTCGGATCATGTATCACTTAGATGACTAGAGGGATGTCTATCTGAGTGGGAGTTCATTAGATGAACTTAATTATCCTGAACATAGTCAAAAAGGCCTTTGCAAAATATGTTGTAGCTCGCGTTTAAGTTCTATTGTTTTAGATATGTTCCTAGACAAAATATAGTTGAAAGTTGATAGTAGCAATTATCCAGACAGGGTCCGTAAACTGAGGATTGTCCTCATTTCTGCGTAGAAGGCTTATGTCCTTAATGCAGCGCTTGGTGTGCTGAACCTCGAACGTCGTTTGTGGATGTTGCGAACATCTGATATACATGTTTTGATGACTACGTGATAGTTCAGTAATGTTAAATGGTTTAGAATTGAGGCACCGAAGACGATTTTGAAACGTCGCGGAACATAGGGGATGTTCCAAGAGCTGAAATTGGGATTTCAGGCTCGTGCCCACGTCAAGAGGTATAAGACCTCCGACGAGCTTCTTGGCCTACAAATTAAGAGAGAAAAGCTCAATCGTTGAGCTTGTACTCAAATTGTCTGGGTACAACAATCACTTGAATCGAGTGGGAGTTAATCTTCCAGATGAGATAGTGATGTTTCTCCAAAGTCATTGCCACCAAGCTACTAGAGCTTCGTGATGAACTATAACATATCAGGGATAGATATGATGATCCTTGAAATATTTGCGATGTTTGACACCACGAAAGTAGAAGTCAAGTAGGAGCATCAATTGTTGATGGTTAGTAAAACCATTTGTTTCAAGAAGGGCAAGGGCAAGAAGAGATACTTCATGAAACGGCAAAACAGTTGCTGCTCTAGTGAAGAAGCCCAAGGTTGAACCCAAACTCGAGACTAAGTGCTTCTGAAATAAGGGGAACGGTCACTGAAGCAGAACTACCCTAGATACTTGGTAGATGAGAAGGCTGGCAAGGTCAATAGAAGTATATTGGATATACATTATGTTAATGTGTACTTTACTAGTACTCCTATTAGCACTAGGGTATTAGATACCGGTTCGGTTGCTAAGTGTTAGTAACTCGAAATAAAAGCTACGGAATAAACAGAGACTAGCTAAAGGTGAGCTGACAATATGTGTTGGAAGTGTTTCCAAGGTTGATGTGATCAAGCATCACATGCTCCTGCTACCATCAAGATTGGTGTTAAACCTAAATAATTGTTATTTGGTGTTTGCGTTGAGCATAGACATGATTGGATTATGTCTATCGCAATACGGTTATTCATTTAAGGAGAATAATGGTTACTCTGTTTATTTGAATAATACCTTCAATGGTCTTGCACCTAAAATGAATGGTTTATTGAATCTCGATCGTAATGATACACATGTTCATGCCAAAAGATATAAGATAGTAATGATAGTACCACCTACTTGTGGCACTGCCATGTAAGTCATATTGGTATAAAACGCATGAAGAAGCTCCATGTTGATGGATCTTTGGACTCACTCGTTTTTGAAAAGTTTGAGACATGCGAACCATGTCTGTTGGTATGTGCGCATGAAGAAACTCCATGCAGATGGATCGTTTGGACTCACTTGATTCTAAATCACTTGAGACATGCAGATCATACCACATGGGCAAGATGACTGAAAAGCCTCATTTTTCAGTAAGATGGAACAAGAGAGCAACTTGTTGGAAGTAATACATTTTGATGTGTGCTGTCCAATGAGTGCTCAGGCACACAGTGGATATCGCTATGTTCTTACTTCACAGATGATTTGAGTAGATGTTGAGTATATTTACTTGATGAAACACAAGTCTGAATTATTGAAAGGTTCAAGTAATTTTAGAGTGAAGTTGAAGATCATCGTGACAACAGGATAAAATGTCTATGATGTGATCATAGAGAAGAATATCTGAGTTACATGTTTGGTACAAAATTAAGACATTGTGGAAATTGTTTCACAACTAATACCGCCTGGAACACCATAGTGTGATGGTGTGTCCGAACATCATAGATGCACCCTATTGGATATGGGGCACACCATGATGTCTCTTATCGAATTACCACTATCATTCATGGGTTAGGCATTAGAGACAGCCGCATTCACTTTAAATAGGGCACCACGCAATTCCGTTGAGATGACACCATATGAACTATGGTTTAGAGAAACCTAAGCTGTCGTTTCTTGAAAGATTGGGGTTGCGATGCTTATGTGAAATGTTTCATCCTGATAAGCTCGAACCCAAAGCGGATAAATACATCTTCATAGGGCACCCAAAAACAGTTGGGTATACCTCCTAGTTCAGATCCGGAAGCAATAGTGATTGTTTCTAGAAACGGGTCCTTTCTCGAGGAAAAGTTTCTCTCGAAAGAATTGAGTGGGAGGATGGTGGAGACTTGATGAGGTTAATGAACCATCACTTCAACCAGTGTGTAGCAGGGCATAGGAAGTTGTTCATGTGGCACCTACACCAATTGAAGTGGAAGCTGATGATAGTGATCATGATGCTTCGGATCAAGTCACTACCGAACCTCATAGGTCGACAAGGACGCGTACTACTTCAGAGTGGTACGCAATCCTGTCTTAGAGGTCATGTTGCTAGATAACAATGAACCTACGAGCTATGGAGAAGCGATGGTGGGCCCGGATTCCGACAAATGGCTCGAGGCCATAAAATCCGAGAGAGGATCCATGTATGAAAACAAAGTGTAGACTTTGGAAGAACTACTTGATGGTCGTAAGGCTATTGGGTACAGATGGATTTTAAAAGGAAGACGGGCAATGATGGTAAGTGTCACCATTAAGAAAGCTCGACTTGTCGCTAAGATGTTTTCCGACAAGTTCAAGGAGTTGACTACGATGAGACTTTCTCACTCGTAGCGATGCTAAGAGTCTGTTGAAATTAATTAGCAATTACTGCATGATTTATGAAATCTTGCAGATAGGATGTCAAAACATTGTTTCCTCGACAATATTCTTGAGGAAAGGTTGTATGTGATACAACCAGAAGGTTTTGTCAATCCCGAAAGATGCTAACAAGTGTGCAAAGCTCCAGCAATCCTTCTAAGGACTGGAGTAAGCATCTCGGAGTTGGAATATACGCTTTGATGAGATGATCAAAGATTTTGGGTTTATACAAAGTTTATGAGAAACTTGTATTTCCAAAGAAGTGAGTGGGAGCACTATAGCATTTCTGATGAGTATATGTTGTTGACATATTGTTGATCGGAAATGATGTAGAATTTCTGGAAAGCATATAGGGTTATTTGAAAAGTGTTTTTCAATGGAAAACCTGGATTAAGCTACTTGAACATTGAGCATCAAGATCTATAAGGATAGATCAAAACGCTTAATAGTACTTTCAAGTGAATACATACCGTGACAAGATTTTGAAGGAGTTCAAAATAGATCAGCAAAGAAGGAGTTCTTGGCTATGTTATATGGTGTAAGTATTGAGTAAGACTCAAGACATGACCACGACAGAAGAGAGAGAAAGGACGAAGGTCGTCCCCTATGCTTTAGACGTAGGCTCTATAGTATGCTATGCTGTGTAATGCACCGGAAGTGTGCCTTGCCATGAGTCAGTCAAGGGGTACAAGAATGATCCAGGAATGGATCACAGGACAGCGGTCAAACTTATCCTTAGTAACTAGTGGGCTAAGGAATTTTCTCGATTATGGAGGTGGTAAAAGAGTTCGTCGTAAAGGGTTACGCCGATGCAAGCTTTGACACTAATCCGGATTATTCTGAGTAGTAAACCGGATTCGTATAGTAGAACAGGTATTTGGAATAGCTCTAAATAGAGCGTGGTAGCTGCATCTAGGAGATGACATAGAGATTTGCAAAACACACACGGATCTGAAAGGTTCAGATCCGTTGACTAAAACCTCTCTCACAAGCAAAACATGATCAAACCCCAGAACTCATTGAGTCTTAATCACATGATGATGTGAACTAGTTTAGTGACACTAGAAAACTCTTTGGATGTTGGTCACATGGCGATGTGACCTGTGAGTGTTAATCACATGGCGATGTGAACTAGATTATTGACTCTAGTGCAAGTGGGAGACTATTGGAAATATGCCCTAGAGGCAATAATAAATTAGTTATTATTATTATATTTCCTTGTTCATGATAATCGTTTATTATCCATGCTATAATTGTATTGATAGGAAACTCAGATACATGTGTGGGTACATAGACAACACCGTGTCCCTAGTAAGCCCCTAGTTGACTAGCTCGTTGATCAATAGATGGTTACGGTTTCCTGACCATGGACATTGGATGTCATTTGATAACGGGATCACATCAGTAGGAGAATGTTGTGATGGACAAGACCCAATCCTAAGCCTAGCACAAAGATCGTGTAGTTCGTATGCTAAAGCTTTTATAATATCAAGTATCATTTCCTTACACCATGAGATTGTGCAACTCCCGGATACCGTAGGAATTCTTTGGGTGTACCAAACGTCACAACGTAACTGGGTGGCTATAAAGGTACACTACGGGTATCTCTGAAAGTGTATGTTGGGTTCGCACGAATCGATACTGGGATTTGACACTCCGTGTGACGGAGAGGTATCTCTGGGCCCACTCGGTAGGACATCATCATAATGTGCACAATGTGATCAAGGAGTTGATCGTGGGATGATGTGTTATGGAACGAGTAAAGAGACTTGCCGGTAACGAGATTGAACAAGTTATCGGCATACCGACGATCGAATCTCGGGCAAGTACTATACCGCTAGACAAAGGGAATTGAATACAGGATTGATTGAATCCTGGACATCGTGGTTCATCCGATGAGATCATCATGGAACATGTGGGAGCCAACATGGGTATCCAGATCCCGCTATTGGTTATTGATCGGAGAACATCTCAGTCATGTCTGCATGGTTCCCGAACCCGTAGGGTCTACACACTTAAGGTTTGATGACGCTAGGGTTATAGGGAATAGATATACGTGGTTACCAAATGTTTTTCGGAGTCCCAGATGAGATCTCGGACGTCACGAGGAGTTCCGGAATGGTCCGGAGGTAAAGATTTAAATATGGGAAGTCCTATTTTGGTCACCGAAAAAGTTTCGGGTGCTATCGGTAACATACCGGGACCACCGAGAGGGTCCCCGGGGTCCACCAGGTGGGGCCACCGGCCCCAGAGGGCAGCATGGGCCAAGTGTGGGAGGGGACCAGCCCCAGGTGGGCTGGTGCACCCCCCCTACCAGGGCCCAAGGCGCCTAGGGTTTGGGGAGGTGGCGCCTCCACCTTGCTTGGGGGGCAAGTTTCCCCCTCTCCCCCCCTTGGCCGCACCCTAGATGGGTTTTGGGTCTGCCTCCACCCCTAGGGAGGGAACCCTAGATGGGGGCAGCCCCTCCCCTTCCCTTATATATACTTGAGGTATTGGGGGCTGCAAACAAATGAGTTAATCCTCTCCCTGGCGCAGCCCTACCTCTCTCCCTCCTCATCTCTCGCGGTGCTTGGCGAAGCCCTGCTGGAATGCCACGCTCCTCCATCACCACCACGCCGTTATGCTGCTGCTGGACGGAGTCTTCCCCAACCTCTCCCTCCCTCCTTGTTGGATCAAGGCATGGGAGACGTCACCGGACTGCACGTGTGTTGAACGTGGAGGTGCCGTCCATTCGGCACTAGGATCTCCAGTGATTTGGATCACGACGAGTACGACTCCCTCAACCCCGTTCTCTTGAACGCTTCCGCTTAGCGATCTACAAGGGTATGTAGATGCACTCCCCTCTCTCTCGTTGCTAGTCTCTCCATAGATAGATCTTGGTGACTCATAGGAAATTTTTTAATTTCTGCTACGTTCCCTAACAGAGTTCTACTGCTGAACTATCCAGCTGCTGTGTCCTTGTCGCCACGTGTCCTGACTAGTGTTTTCCTATAGCTTTGTTGTCAGGCATGTTCTCGAGGTTGTACTTGACCACAGCAATTTCCTGGCTGTGCCTTCGATTACGAAGGGTGTTTTTCTTGTAAAGCTTCCCAACAAATCTGATGTGGCCTGTCTTCGTCATCATGTTTATGAGTGGAAAGACCACTCTGTTAGGTTCTCCAAGGTTGACAAGATGGTGATGGTGCATGTAGACATCTCACACGAAGTCCATGGCCTAGTCAATTATGCAGGGTTCATCCCGTAGGTCGGTGGCAAGAAATAGTCTGCAGAGTTTAGTTAGTGCAACTTTGCTTGTCTGTAGTAAGTACTATTGTTCAGTACTTGATTTGTGTTTGTGAACCCTATATTGTTTATTAGTACTGCCACTTTTGGTGTGTGGTCAGTCCTGAGAACGGTCTATGTTAATGTTTGTCCACTCAATTCAGTTTGTATATTTTGAAGTATCCAGATTATATTTTTTGTGAGGACAGTTTATCAATTATGGTTACACTCCAATATCTGTATGCATTGCAGAGTTTATCGCACCCACCAGGATTTCCAGTCCCATGGGTGTTTGGTCCATACGATTTGTCACGTCCTTTGGACTGTCCTGCTTATGGGAGTAGGCGGGGCCCCTGCATGCCACGCGTAGTTGGACGATCAATCTTCTATTTAGTACTTCAACATAGTGATTTCCTGGTAAGGATTCACTCGTGTCACATCAAGTAAATCTTAAGCATTTACTATCTAAATCTTATTGATTTAATGTCATGTTTTCTTTCTTTTCCTGCAATTTTACGATGCAGGTTTTGCCATGTGACATTCATCACAGAATAAACCGTTTGGTTTGCTCTACGATGGCTATTTTTGTAGGTTTCACTTCTTATGTCGTGTCAGTAACGAAGGCACTGGCCATCACTTACATTACTCGAAAAAATTGGATCAGTATGTTGTCTGAGTACAAGCTGAATCCCTATGATGAACTACAATTTGGTTTAACAAAAACGCCACAATTAGACCTTCTCGCGTTTAAAAGAAATGAAGAAAAAAACTGGATCACGGTCACAGATCCTAGTCAAGCTAGAAAGCTGATCATAGCAGACCAGACACGATCGCCGCTGTCTCGCACATTGGTACCACCTTCAGCAATGGATCGAGCACCGGCAGTTTCTCTAGCACTGACAGCGGCAGCAGCTCAGTCTGATCCAGCTGAGGATTGGGCACCGACCGTGTCAGCGGATCAGTCTGATCTACCGGAGGATCGGTCATCGACACTGGCACCTGCTCCGACACCGGCACCAGCTCTACAAGGAGCACCATCTCCGGCAGCAGCAGTGGCTTCGGCACCTGCACCAACACTTGCACTTGCATCTGCTACGGCCCGTGTAGTTGCACCGGCAACAGACTGGGCCGCAGTTCGCACTTCATATACCAAAGTCCTTACAAAAACCGACATGTCCACCTTCTTGGTAAGCATTGGCCGCCCAAGTGCTTCGTTCTTTTTTATTTCCATGTTGTTTCACATGATTCACTGTGTTGATCTAACTGTTTGGGTATGTCTTATTGTTTGCAAACATAGAATTTCTAGAGCAACAAAGGAGGCATTCAACAATCCGGGAGACCGCGGCCAAGTTTCTCTTACCATGCGCAGCCTTGGTGTGAATGAACCTGCTCAATATACCGTAAGTACAAAGGATGGTCGCATGATGATTGATGCTAAAGGATGGTCAAGGTTCAAATCTAAATCATATATTGCGGTAGGGGATGATGTCAAAATCGAACTTTCTCGGCAAGGAGAGCTGGTCCAAATCAACTTTGAAATTCTTCAGTAGCAGCACGCAACTGCCGAACTGATCTATCCTCTGAGAGATTTTGATGTAATAATCTGGCATGGTGAAACAAGTGTCCTGTGTGTATAAGTAGTACGACAGTATTATTTATCACATGGTATATCGTTGATAGAATTGCAACTCTGATTGCTGGTTAGAAACTGTCGTTCGATTTCATTCCAACAGTTGTCGTGCTTTATTCAATTTTGTGTATTCGCCTTGCGACAGCATCTAAAACCAGCGCCGTACCGATCGCTTGCAATATGAAAAGCGCTAAGGTAGAACACATGGGCCCCAAACATGCAGGGTCGGCCTGCGGCCCAAAGTACAGAACCGTGAGCCTATCTGAGTATTATATTCTCAGCTGAACCCCCATAATGCCCGTGCGTTGCAGAGGGAGTATATTTCTCGGCAAGGTGATCCTATGATATAAAAGATTTGTATATTTCTTTACAGAGGGAGTATGTCTCTGTCAAAATATATATTTATGTGTAACTAGTTACTCCTGTCTTTCTACCTCCTTTCGCTGATATGTGGGGCAACCGGCAACGGGGTCCACATGCCATATGCACAAATTAGAGTGCACAACTTCATGGTAGACACACCTCGGTCGTAGCGCCGCAGTAATGCCCAATGAGCCATCAAATCACAACCCCCCCCCCATTCCAGCTTTAGCAGTAAGCTAGACGGACGAAGCAGCAATACTTCACTAGGCCTGAATCCCCTTCTCCCTCGTCTGCTTGTTCAAAGAAAACCTCCTCTCGACGATTGCATATGGTTTTCTCATGGAGAACCAAGTATGAATTCTTCATCCATCACCGATAAATCCAAGTCCCTTGGTCGCAGGTAATCCTAGGATGGTAGCCGCCGCCGTTGATGCATTTTTCTCCCTACTGAATCTAGTGTGTTTCATTTGTAGTGCCCAAAGTGCGAGTACCCTATAGGTTTCTGCGCCCTCGGCGAGACGCCACACTTGTTCCTTCTCATCCTAACACATCATTTTGAAACACGCACAGTATGTTCCTAGAATCCTCTTTTCTATCCGGGAGGGTGGGTTGGTTTTGAACATGTTGTGTTCTCATATTATTTTTCCTGCAGTGTATTATTTGCTCTGCCAGAACACATGTACTCAAGATGCTCGGCCTTGCCATAACTGAATAAACTAGTTTAATGGTCACAGTGAAGACAAGCCATGTATATAAGTTCCGAGTTGGGTTCATGAACCAAGAAGATAGCTGCTTTTTTATGGCCAAACTTGGATAAACTTTCTCAAGTATTACGGACTGAAAGTTGGCGCACGAATGTTGATGGAAATAGCAGAACCTGGTCTCATCTTCACTGCGATCTTCCACCCCGACGTCGTTCCAATTATTCATCCATGTTAGTTTTGTATCTGGTTCTTGCTTCTTGCCTCGATTACTTCTTAATCCACCTATTCTGTCTAACTAATCGCAGTTTAACTTTAGAAGTAGCAACGAATCTCTCACGAAGATGCTACTTCTAACTAATATTTTCTTATAATTGGCGGCACGTGTAGGTTTTTTCAGAGTTAAGCAGTCTGCTCGTTTGTTACTCTGTAATAACTCGGCTATTACTGATGGCACTAAAGTTGACTGGATCAACATCCACAAGTTCCTACATTTTATTGATCGTCTTGAGGTCCTTGTGGGGCGTTTCAATGGTGGAAGGCCATGTGGGATATGTGTGCCGCTGCTGCACTCGTTGAACAGGTCCAACTGTGTCGAGAAACTTATGGTACGAGTTGTTTTCTGTTATATATGTTGTTCATGAATTATTGCTTATACACAGTTTTACAGTTGTGATCTTCTTGAAACAGAAACTGCCCAGTTCTATTGTTCCTATACAGATGCATGACCATGGTGTGGTCAGACTTGCGCTTGGTCACAACATGATGTTTATGTCGACCTACTCAATTCCCCTTGGAGGTGAAAAGATACTTATTCATGGGTGGTCTCAAATAATGAAGGCCTGTCCATCTTGGAGAATAGGACAGAAGATTATGTTCATGCTTTTCCATGGCTCTAAAGCGAATATCTTGTTTATTGACCACGTTGCGAGATGAAGCCGCTTTCAGAAGGTTGTGGATGCGCGGGGTGGCGCATGGGCCTTGTCCTGGGGCTTGGCGGCCTCACCCTTGGTTAACTGTAGGGAAAGTAGCATTGTTCGAGGCGTGCTTTGTATGGTTGAACCTGTATAAGTACTCATACTGCTTTCAGCTTTGGTTGTTAAGTGCCCCTGCCGGTTTCAGTTAAGGTTGTTAAGTACTCCTGCTGCTTTTACAGTCTATCATGTTTCTCCAATCCTGTCTTCCTCCTACCGCCAAAACCAAACCAGCACCGGCGGGGCCGCCTGCTTCTGCCTCCAACGGCTGGCTGCACCTCAGCGCACGCAGCGCCGTCCCACCGTCTCCTAAATCATTAACGTCGACGTCCTCCACGCACTTTGGTGCGCTCGCCGCGGTGCCGCCCTCTCGCGTTGTCAACATGGTCAACCAAACAACAGGAATCGGCAGAAGTACGTGGAGAGGATGACAGTAGGGGCCCACCACGTCAGCGCATGGAAAAATAAAATGCTTCCTCCTAGTATTTTCCTGACATCTGGGACCCACGACATTGTGAGCGTATATAGTCAATAGACAAGAGAACAGCGCAAGATTGGCTGACACCTGGGACGTAGCTACTCGAGCAGTATTTGTTTTGTTATTGTTGAGATAGAGCAGGGTTTGAACTGGGCTGTGGCCCGTCTAGCCCAGGCTTATATTTTATGTTCACCATGTGACCAGCCCAGCTATTTTTTCTTTGTGAAAATGAGCCCAGTTTATTTTTTCTGAAGAATACCCAATCCAGGCCTACTTATTTTTCTACGCCCTGATGGGCTGCAACTCTTTCAAAATGCCTGCAAATATTGAAAGTAATATGAAATGGGTTGTAAATATAAAAAGAGACGACAAATTGGCAATTACTTTATAATTTCTGAATTTTTTCACATTTTCAGATTCCTATTTCACTGGGCATTAACCTAATTTAAATATATCTTCAAAGTACTTTAAACCTGGCTCGACATTTTGGTATTAAAAATAGTTTGGAACCCACAGAAATATGTGAAATTGGCCCTGGCCAACCAAAAAAATGACTGCAATAAATTGCATAAGAAGTCGCCATGAGCTATATATAAATTATTAAAAAAAGAGGGAGTGGTCTGACTTGTGGGACTGTTTAGTTGACGCGTATGCAAGATTTTTTTAGTTATTATATACGTCAACAAACGATTCTAGCAGACGTAACCGTTGGATGTCAATCCAACGGCCGTCGTGTTTCTTCAATCTCTGATCTTCTTGCTCCAGCCGCCAAAGCAATGCTGGCGGGACCGCCTACTCCCGCCTCCCGTGGCCGGCTGTGCTGCCGCGCAGGCCTTAGCGCCCCTACTACTCCCACCGCTGGCCAGGGCATCCCTCTACTCACCCACACCCTCTGTTATTCTGCGGCGACGGCAGCCTCACACTGCAGCCAAACCGGTGAACCCTTGTACTCCTCTCCGCGCGGGCTTCCACTGCCGCGTCTTCCCTGCCTCCGCGTCGTCCCCTTCCTAGGCCTCGCCGTCGTCCACCACCGTGATGCTCTCGGTGCAGCGTGGTCAATGTGGTCAACGACCGACTTCCATCAGAAGAGTACTGTATGTGGAGAGGCTGACAGCTGGGTCCACGGCAGCCGCAAGGAAGTGCCTCCTTATTACGCGGAAAATAATTATTCCTCCACTTGACAGCAGGGACCCACCGGACAGGCCACCAGTATTTCACGAAAAAAACATTTCCCCCTGACTACTGGGACCCACTGGACGGGCCACTATATTTTGTGAAAAAAATGTTCCCCCCGCTGTCAGCTCGGACCCACCGGAAGTGCCTCCTTATTACGCACAAAAAAATGAATACACCCCTGCTAGCTGGGACCCACCTTGGTGGGAGGCTGACTTGTGGGCCTACTAAGTTGACTGGAACGGAGGCCTTTGTCAACTTTAGTCAATATATGAACGATTCTAGCTCCAGTGACCGTACGATGTCCATCCAACGGCCATAGTGCTTCTTCAACCTCTGGTCTTCTTTCTCCAGCCGCCCAAAGTAGCGCCGGTCTTGCCGCCTTCTCCTGCCGCCCGTGGCCGACTGTGATGTCGTGGAGGACTCACCGCCCCCTACTACTCCCACCGCTCAGGCCATCCCTCTACGCACCCACACCCCCTGATATTCTGCGGTGACGGCAGCCTCACACCGCAGCCGAATGAGTGAACCCTCATACTCCTCTACGCGTGGGCATCCACTGACGCGTCTTCCCCGGCTCTGTGTCGTCCCCTTCCTAGGCCTCCCCGTCGTCCACCGCCATGGTGCTCTCGGCGCGGCGTGGTCAACGTGGTCAAGGAACAGCTTCCATCGGACATGGAATGTACGTAGACAGGATGACAGCTGGGTCCACGGCCGCAGCAAGGAAGTGCCTCCTTATTACGCGCAAAATAATTATTCATCCACTTGACAGCAGGGACCCACCAGATGGGCCACCGTATTTCACGAAAAAAAACATTTCACCCTGACTAGTGGGACCCACCAGCTACATCTTCGCACGCAAGGAAGTGCGTCTGAAAAAATGATTCACCCCCCTAACTGTTGGGACCCACCAGCTACATCTACGCACGCAAGGAAGTGCGTTCGAAAAAAAAACGATTCTCCCCCTGACTGCTGGGACCCACCAGCTACATCTTCACACGCAAGGAAGTGCCTGACAGTCGGGACCCACCTGGTCGAAGCGTACATAGAGTTGTCATTCTGGTCGCGAACATGTACGTACATATATGCTGGTCGATGTAGAGGTGCGCACGTGTCATAGTAGAGGCGCGTACGTGTCGTAGTAGAGGCGCACACATAGCATGTACATGTATGTACAACGGCCAGTGCGTAAGAAAGAAAATACGGCCACGGATGTGTACATACGGGCAGGGTCTCGAACGCCTACTCGCGCATACGTACGGCTAGGGCTCGTGTACATGGCTGGGTCGGAATGGAGAAAGAGCATCGTCGTCGTGTTCATGGGGAGGCAACAGAATGCGTCGTATTCATCAGGAGGCAACGGAACGTGTGGGAGCCAACCGGATGGGTCGGAACGGAATGCGTGGTCGTGTTCATCGGGAGGGCTTGGACGGAACAGGCGATGGAAACGAGGCCTGGCATACCGCAGAATGGAGGAAACGGCCTTGTGTTCGACCGGCCACGTTTGAAACGGGATCCTGTTCATCGGGAGGGGTCCGGCATACCGCAAAACGGGGAAACGGACCTCCTACGGTCGAAACGGGGGTCCTGTTGATCGGGAGGGGTGTGGCGTACCACAAAACGGACGAAACAGACTTGTTTTGGATTGCTACGGTCGAAACGGGGGTCCTGTTGATCAGGAGGGGTGTGGCGTATCGCAAAACAGACGAAACGGACTTGTGTTGGAGCGTTACGGTCGAAACAGGGGTCCTATTTATAGGGAGGGGTGTGGCGTACCGCAAAATGGGACTCCACGGGATACTGTTCATCTCCACCGTCGACCTCCTCCAGCCTCCACGGGCTACCGTCGACCTCCTCCAGCCTCTGCCGCGCGCTACTCCACCGGCTACTGTTTAACCACCCCTCCACCGTCTACTGTTCATCCAGCCCTCCACACCACGGGGTCCTGTTCATCCAGAGGCAACGCCACCGCTCACTGTTCATCCAAACCCCCCGCAACACTCACTATTCATCCAATCGATCGGCTTCAGTTAGCAGCAGTAGCGAAGGAATCGCTCAATCAGGATCAGTTAACAGCCATCGATCGATCGCTTGGGTTCAGTAAAGCGTAGCCTGCAGTGCAATCGCTCGGGTTCAGTTAGAGCCCAACGCCTCGCTCGGGTTCAGTTAGACCCAACGCCTCACACACACGCGCGTACGTGTACGAGGGAAACGCGCATCGCTCGGCCCCCGACCTCCCACCGTAACCGGGAACTCCCCAAAATTTTCCTCGCCCTCGCTTCTACCACAGTTTTTTCCGTCATGGACGGCCAAAAGAATGTCATGCAGCTGCGTCTCCGGCCCGCCCAGGATGAAAAGCCCATTTTCTGTCATGATTTTTTGTCATAGAAGTAGGATCCCACCACATCTATGATGATACCGGGTTTTGTCACAATTATCGTCATAGAAGTGTCATATGTATGACAGAAAAAAAATTCATTCGGCCCAAAATGTCACGGATGTGTCTTTTTTTGTAGTATTGTTGGGAGCTTTCCCATGTAAATAGTTTTCTTTTCTTTTCTTTCCTTTGGGGTCGAGAGTAGAAGACCATATTGAAAATGTTTAATGGCTCTCATATGCATGATTGTTTATTTAACTTAGCGCCCATATTACTTTGTCTTCTCTCTTGAGTTGAATGCTTGCAGATTCCAGCTTAGTCTAATGCACGTGCACTATTATTATTATACACATTGTTCGGTCGTGTAAGTGAAAGGCAATAATGATGATATATGATGGACTGATTGAGATGAGAGAAGCTGGTATGAACTCGACCTCTCTTGTTTTTGTAAATATGATGAGTCCATCGTTCCTGATTCAGCTTATTATGAAGTAAACATATTTGCAATGACATTTAGAGATTATAGTTGCTTGTGCCAAGCTTGATTAGCTATGAATGGTTTACCTTGCGTGCCAACATGCTATTAGAATGATTATGATGTGGTATGATGGGATGGTATCCTCCTTTGAATAAATTGAGTGACTCGACTTGGCACATGTTCACGCATGTAGTTGAAACAAATCAACATAGCCTTCATGATATTTATGTTTATGGTAGATTATATCCTACTCATGCTTGTATTCGGTGTGAATTAATTTTAATGCATGTTTATGACTGTTATCGCTCTCTCAGTTGGTCACTTCCCAGTCTTTTGCTAGCCTTCACCTGTACTAAGCGGGAATACTGCTTGTGCATCCAAACTCCTTAAACCCCAAAGTTATTCCAATGAGTCCACCATACCTTCCTATATGCGGTATTTACCTGCCGTTCCAAGTAAATTTGTATGTGCCAAACTCCAAACGTTCAAATGAAATTCTGTTTTGTATGCTCGAGTAGCTCATGTTTCAACTAGGGCTGCCTATATCTTCCATGCTAGGTGGGTTATTCTCAAGAGGAGTGGACTCTTCTCCTCATTCACGAGAAAGGATCGGTAATCGGGATGCCTAGTCCAATGATCCAAAAAGATCAAAGCAAATCAATATAATTAAACAAAACTCCCCTAGGGCTGTTGTTAGTTGGAGGCACTCGTTGTTTCGAGCAAGCCATGGATTGATGCTTGTTGGTGGTGGGGGAGTATAAACTTTTACCATTATGTTTGGGAACTGCCTATAATGCATGTAGTATGGAAGATATAGCCATCTCATAGTTGTTGCATTGATAGTGAAACTATGCTGCTCAAAATGTTATTCAATCTCTATTTTAAAATCGAGCTATGGCACCTCTACAAATCCCTGCTTCCCTCTGCAAATGGCCTATCTATTTACTTTTATGTTGAGTCATCATCCCTCTTATTAAAAAGCACCCACTGGAGAGCACACTGTTATTTGCATTCATTACTATTGGTTTATATTGGGTATGACTTGACTGGATCTCTTTTACCGTGAATTACAATGTTTAGTCAGTCCTTGATCTTTAAAGGTGCTCTGCATTTATGTTTTGCGGTCTCAGAAAGGGCTAGCGAGATACCATTTTGTTATATCATGTTATGATTGTTTTTAGAAAGTGTTGTCATCCGAGTTTTATTATTATGGCTCGCTAGCTGATTATGCCATTGATATGAGTAATTGTGAGACAGAGGTGTTATTGTGAGTATGGTTAGTTCATAATATTTGCTGAAACCTGAATGCTGGCTTTGCATGTTTACAACAACAAGAGCAAACAGAGTTTGTAAAAGTTTTTCTTTATCACTTTCAGTTTATCAACTGAATTGCTTGAGGATAAGCAAACGTTTAAGCTTGGGGGAGTTGATACGTCTCCAATGTATCTACTTTTCCAAACACTTTTGCCCTTGTTTTGGACTCCAACTTGCATGATTTGAATGAAACTAACCCAGACTGACGCTATTTTTAGCAGAGCTGCCACGATGTTGTTTTATGTATAGAAAACAAAAGTTCTTGGAATGACCTGAAAATCCACGGAGGCAAGTTTTGGAAAATATAAAAAATACTGGCGAAAGAATCAAGACCAGGGGCCCACTCCCTGTCCACGAGGGTGGGGGCGCGCCCACCCCCCCTGGGTGTGCCCCCTATCTCATGGGGCCCCTGAGGCTCCACCGACCTCAACTCCAACTCCATATATTCCGTTTCACGGAGAAAAAAATCAGAGAGAAAGTTTCATCGCGTTTTACGATACGGAGCCACCGCCAAGCCCTAATATCTCTTGGGAGGGCTGATCTGGAGTCCGTTCGGGGCTCCGGAGAGGGGGATTCGTCGCTGTCGTTATCATCAACCATCCTACATCACCAATTTCATGATGCTCACTGCCGTGCATGAGTAATTCCATCGTAGGCTTGCTGGACGGTGATTGGTTAAACGAGATTTACCATGTAATCAAGTTAGTTTTGTTAGGGTTTGATCCCTAGTATCCACTATGTTCTGAGATTGATGTTTCTATGACTTTGCTATGCTTAATGCTTGTCACTAGGGCCCGAGTGCCATGATTTCAGATCTGAACCTATTATGTTTTCATGAATATATGTGTGTTCTTGATCCTATCTTGCAAGTCTATAGTCACCTATTATGTGTTATGATCCGACAACCCCGAAGTGACAATAATCGGGATACTTCTCGATGATGACCGTAGTTTGAGGAGCTATGTGCTAATGCTTTGTTCCGGTTCTCTATTAAAAGGAGGCCTTAATATCCCTTAGTTTCCACTAGGACCCCGCTGCCACGGGAGGGTAGGACAAAAGATGGCATGCAAGTTCTTGTCCATAAGCACGTATGGCTATATTCGGAATACATGCCTACATTACATTGATGAACTGGAGCTAGTTCTGTGTCACCCTATGTTATAGCTATTACATGAGGAATCGCATCTGACATAATTATCCATCACTGATCCAATGCCTACAAGCTTTTCACATCTTGTGCTTCGCTTATTTACTTTTCCGTTGCTACTGTTACAATTACTACAAAACTATTATCTTTACTTTTGCCACTGCTACCATTACTATCATACTACTTTGCTACTAAATACTTTGCTGCAGATATTAAGTTATCCAGGTGTGGTTGAATTGACAACTCAACTGCTAATACTTAAGAATATTTTTGTCTCCCCTTGTGTCGAATCAATAAATTTGGGTTGAATACTTTACCCTCGAAAGTTGTTGCGATCCCCTACACTTGTGGGTTGTCAAGACATCACAAGCTTACTTTTATCATTCATCAACTCTTCACAAGAGTCCTTAGCCTTTTTCAAGGAGGCAAGATCTTTAGCATGAACATCAATGTTTGCACCAATTTTCAAGCATAGTTCATCATTTCGTGCTTCCTCATATTGGACTTTTCGCTCAAGGATTTCATATTTTTCCTTTTCCTCGGTGACGATGGTTTCGAGTTCCTTAATGGTGATGGTGTGATTACTCACCATCTCCATAAGCATACGAAACATAGTGAGCTTCTTTCCTTTGAGGGGGCACATGAACTTATTAAGGTTAGCAAGCATAGGATCATCTATATCATCATCCTCATAACTATCCTCCGCATCAAGATACTCATCACAAGGAGTAGAAGGAGAGAAAAGAGGAGGATCTGATCGTGGGGTTACCTTGACCTTGTCAGGAGAGCTTTGGTCCTCTCCATCTTCTACCACGGCCTTTTCCATTAGGCACCTGTCACCGTTGCCCTTGTAATCTTTCATGTAGTTGTAGGTGAGCACATCACCACTCTTGTTCACTAGCCTCAAAGTGTTTTGAGAATCTTGAGCAACTCCGGCAACACCACTAACATCATCCAGATCGGATTCTTCATGAGCAACCATTTCTTTCCAATCTCTCTTCTTGAGCTTGGAGTTCAAAGGATTTGGCAACTTCTTCTTGGGAAAGGTCTTGGGAAACCTTGGTTTATCTTCTCTCTTTTCATAAGGGCACTCGTTGGAGAAGTGGTTGGTTTCTTCACAGTTGTAGCATTTCCTCACTTTCTTCTTTTGGAACCTTCCCTTGAATTTCCCTGCGCTAAACTTCTTGACAAAGAGAGCAATGTCTTCATATGACAGGCTCTCATCTGAGTCAACATCATCACCATCCTCCTCCTCATTATCTTATTCTTCTTCACTTTGCTCTTCTTCACATACATGATTGTCCTTCAATGCAAGATTGATCTTTGATGTTGAGGTACCATGCATGGCAAGATGTTTTGTGGCATTTGCCTTTGACTCTTCAAATAGTTGGAAAGTGGATATGATGTCATCTGGAGTCATTTCCTTGAATCCATGGTGTTGTCTTATGTCCCACACCATTTGGTGATGATATGGAGCAAGAGCATGAAGCAACTTATCCACGAGAAATCGCTTAGTCAAGTTGAATCCATCTTGGGTCTTGTCACACTCACATGACTCAATGTCCGCGGTGAGAGTCATGAGATGCTCAAGTAGTTTCTTGGGAGATTCACCTTTCTCCACACAAAAGTTTTGCAATTGACCCTTGACAATTTCATATCGAGCAAGCCGGAGAGTGGAAGTACCAGTCTTGGTCCTCACAATGCTATCCCATAATTCCTTGGAACTTGTGATATGTATGTATGGTCTCCTTTGCTTGTCAGTCATACCTCTTCTTATGCACATGGTTGCTGTGTCGTTGAGATTCTTGTCATAAACCTCTATTGGAGCAAGATTCTTCGGGTCAACAGCTTGGTAGCCATACTCCAAGATCTCCAACATCTCATCATTTCCATATCGAAGATGATCCTAGATAGCAACTCTCCAGAAAGCAAAATTGGTTGTGTCATCAAGTAAAGGAGGTTTGTCTTGAGGGTTATACTTAGGTTTCTCTATTTGAGGTCTTGCATAAAGCCAAGGAACACTGGAGTGTTCATTACTAGGAGGTTGTTGGCCAAGTGAGGGAGTAGGCACAGCTGGCCTCGAGGCCGCACCGCCAGAAAATGCTGCAAGCATCGTGGTTAGTGTGGCTATCCTCATTTGGACCAAGGCCTCAAGAGAGGCATCATGATCCTCCTTTTTCTTAGCAAGAGCTCATTCCAGATCCTCTGAAGTGAAGGACTTGGCTTTCGTGTAAGCCGCGCCCGTACTCTTTGGATCTGCAACAAGGGGAGTCCCATCGGGGTTCATCTCGCTCTAGTTTGGTTAAGCCACAAGAATAGAGCACGAGTCTCTGATACCAATTGAAAGGATCGAGATGGACCTAGTGGGGGGTGAATAGGTACACTTACAAAATTTAATTGTTACTTAGCAATTTTAGGCAATAATGTGGAATATGAAGTTGAGCCTAACAATTGCAAGTGTGAAGCTATGAGCTAAGCAAGGTAAACAAGTAACTCAAGAAGGAGAGTAAGAAAACAAAATATGATATAATTAAAGACTAAGAGACAAGTAACCACAACTTGGGAGTTAGGGTTAGGGATAACCGCAACTCCGAGAGACGAGGATGTATGCCGATGTTCACTTCCTTGGAGGGAAGCTACATCACTATTAGAGAGGTGGGTGTTACCACGAAGGCACACCAATGCCACGAAGGCTCACCCTATTCTCCCTTTGAGACAACACCACGAAGGCGTTTCTCAACCACTAGTGATAGACCTTGAGGTGGTCTCTAAACCCTCACAAACTTTCCAGGGGTAAATCACAAAGAACGATTCCTCTCCGAATGACTCCTACTGCCTAGGAGTCTCCAACCTCCAAGAGTAACAAGAATGATGGGGAAAAGCTCAAGACTTGCTCAAATCACGAATTCCTTTGGTGCAAAGAAGGGGAAGGAGTGGATCTATCACTTGGGTGGACAACTTCTCTCAAATGCTCTCAAATCCCTTAGGGATCTAAGATTTGGTGTTGGAGAGTGAGAGAGAGAGAGAGAGTGAAGATGTGTTATTGAGGATGCTTGAAGTGAAAGGTCAACCCTCTCACAGGATAGGAGAGAGATATTTATAGAATGCCTCAATAAGTGGCCGTTGGAGCCCAAAATAGCACAGAAGCGTCGGACGTCCGTTGCACAACAGACAACCAACGACATGACAGATACCGGACGTCCGACAGGGACCGGACGTCCCATGTTTTGGCACGGTCTAGTGGGTACCGGACGATCGAAGGATCCGGACGACCGATGTTTAGGCTCTGTGGAGAAAGTACCGGACGACCGAGGGCTCTGGAGACAATGGACGTCCTACACGTACGGACCGGACGACCGATGTTTTGGTTCTGGATCGAATTTGCTGGGCGTCCGGTGCACACCGGACTACCGATGTTTTGGCTCTGTATGAAAGCGGTCAGACGTCCGGTGAGTACCGGTCGTCCGACAGAGATGAAGGTCAGACACTGACTTTGAAGAAGTTGTTTGAGCAAGACTTTAGCAATAACCCATGTTCCCCTCTTAATAGTGCGGGATCCTATACTCAGGAATAAACATAAAGATAGTCTTGTTTCTTCGTTCTTGATGAGGTTATACATTTCCGAAGTCATAATCCACACACATAATTGATTCTGAGGGGACTAAAACCTGAGATATACTTGACAAACTTTGTTAGTCCCCTATGAGTATATTGTCATCAACATCAAAATAATATTTAGGGCATGATTGCACTTTCACCCGCGCTGTGGGGGACCCTCGGGAAGCCTTGAGGGAGGGCACCTTGCGAGGTTGCCTGCTGAAATGGTGGTCTTGATGAAGTCCTTTGCAGGGGAAGCTGAAAGTGCTAGTTATCGACTAGAGGGGGGTGAATAGGCGATTTTTATGAAAGTCTTCAAAACATGGGGGCTTTGAAGAAAAACAGTAGCAATGAACCTATTGATATGCAGCGGGAGGTAGACTACACTAGGCAAGCCATAGTCAAGTAAGCAATGAAGTGAAAGCACGAAGACTATCAACAGCTAGGTAGTAAGGATCAATATGGAAGATAGTATGAAGCCAAACAACAACAGTGTTCACACAGTGAAGACAATCAGATCATGCAGGGAGGCAATGACTTCACAAAGACAAACTGTAAGTAAAGAGAGGTAAAGGATAGAACCAGTTGCTTGGAGAGGACAAGGATTTGTTGGACCAGTTCCGGTTGCTGTGACAATTGTACGTCTGGTTAGGGAGGCTGAGATTCAACTCAGAAGACCACGTCTTCACCTTATTCCCCTTGAGCTAAGGACACTTAGTCCTCTCCCAATTACTTTGGTAAGTCTTCAAGGTAGACTTCCAAACCTTCACAGACTTTGTTCACCGACAATCCACAATGACTCTTGGATGCTCAGAACGCGACGCCTAACTGGCTGGAGGATTCACAGTCCTCAAGTGTAACAAGTCTTCAGATCACGCGGACAGAAAGACTTCAGTGATGCCTTAACACACTTTGGCTCTGGGTGTTTTGGGCTTTGTCCTCGCAAGGATCTCTCTCTGAAATCCTTCGGAGGTGGGTTGCTTGATACGTCTCCGTTGTATCTCCTTTAACACTTTTGCCCTTGTTTTGGACACTAACTTGCATGATTTGAATGGAACTAACCCGGACTGACGCTGTTTTCAACAGAACTGCCATGGTGTTCTTTTTGTGCAGAAATAAAAGTTCTCGGAATCACCTAAAAATCCATGGTGCAACTTTTCAAAATTAATAAAAAATAATGGTGAAAGAATTAGCGTCAGGGGGCCCACACCCTGTCCACGAGGGTGGGGGCGCGCCCCCTGCCTCGTGGCCCCCCTGGATGTTCACTGACCTCAAATCCAACTCCATATATTTGCTTTCGCGGAGAAAAAATCAAAGAGAAACTTTCATCATGTTTTACGATACAAATCCACCGCTAAGCCCTAATATCTCTCGGGAGGGCTGATCTGGAGTCCGTTTGGGGCTCCAGAGAGGGGGATTCGTCGTCATCATCATCATCAACCATCCTCCATCACCACTTTCATGATGCTCACCGCCGCGCGTGAGTAATTCCGTCGTAGGCTTGCTGGACGGTGATGGGTTGGATGAGATTTACCACGTAATCAAGTTAGTTTTGTTAGGTTTTGATCCCTAGTATCCACTATGTTCTGAGATTGATGTTGCTACAACTTTGCTATGCTTAATGCTTGTCACTAGGGCCCGAGTGCCATGGTTTCAGATCTGAACCTATTATGTTTTCATGAATATATGTGAGTTCTTGATCCTATCTTGCAAGTCTATAGTCACCTATTATGTGTTATGATCCGACAACCCCGAAGTAACAATAATCAGGATACTTCTCGGTGATGACCGTAGTTTGAGGAGTTCATGTATTCACTATGTGTTAATGCTTTGGTCCGGTACTCTATTAAAAGGAGGCTGTCAGTGTCAAAACCGGCGGATCTCAGGTAGGGGGTCCCGAACTGTGCGTCTAGGCGGATGGTAACAGGAGACAAGGGACACGATGTTTTTACCCAGGTTTGGGCCCTCTCTATGGAGGTAAAACCCTACTCCTGCTTGATTAATATTGATGATATGGGTAGTACAATAGTTGATCTACCACGAGATCAGAGAGGCTAAACCCTAGAAGCTAGCCTATGGTATGATTGTTGTTCGTCCTACGGACTAAAACTCTCCGGTTTATATAGACACCGGAGAGGGCTAGGGTTACACAGAGTCGGTTACAATGGGAGGAGATCTTCATATCATATCGCCAAGCTTGCCTTCCACGCCAAGGAAAGTCCTATCCGGACACGGGACGAAGTCTTCAATCTTGTATCTTCATAGTCGGGGAGTCCGGCCAAAGGTCATAGTCCAGCCATCCGGACACCCCCTAATCCAGGACTCCCTCAGTAGCCCCTGAACCAGGCTTCAATGACGACGAGTCCGGCGTGCAAATTGTCTTTGGCATTGCAAGGCGGGTTCCTCCTCCGAATACTTCATAGAAGATGTTGAACACAAGGATAGTGTCCGGCTCTGCAAAATAAGTTCCACATACCACCATAGAGAGAATAATATCTGCACAAATCTAATCTGCTGACGTATTCCGCAGTGTGACATCACGCCACGGCCAAGCCTTTATTCGAATCATTTTACTGTTCCACCTCAGCGTGTTTAGCGAGGCGGTTTCCTTGGCACGTCTTGTCAAAGCAGAGATCGTGTCCCCTTATTCCGGGATTCTCATCAATACGGGCGTGGGTAACCCAACCGTGACTTTGGTATGACGCCCTAATTGAAAGCGAGTCCCAAACGGTTACGGGGAGGGCTCTTGGTATTCAACCCCTTTATAAAGAGACCAAGGATCGACTCCTTTCTTTTCAATCCAATCAAATCCGCCCCTCGCCTCGAGTTCCAACACCCAAAGCTCTAGTTTTAGGCGCTTTGGACCTTCGACGATGTCCGGCTCCGACCTTCAAGGCCGGTGGATGCCCTCCTCCGTTACGGAAGAAGACGTGCGAAAGCTGAGAGATGCCAGGTATCTAACCGGCGAAATCTCGCATAGGCTGCCTGCTCAAGGGCAGGCCATTCCCACTCCCCAGCCCGGTGAGAGCGTGGTGTTCACATCTCACTTCCTTCGAGGGCTAGGCTTCTCGATTGATCCCTTCATGAGTGGGCTTATGTTTTATTACGGGCTGGAATTTCACGACTTAGCTCCGAAGTCCATCCTCCAAATCTCATCATTCATTGTTGTGTGTGAGGCCTTCCTCCATATTACTCCTCACTTCAGATTATGGCTTAGAACCTTCAAGGTGGAACCGAAGATGATCGAGGGGCAGCACGCTGAGTGCGGAGGAGCTATCATAAGCAAGATCGCCGATGCTCCATGGCCTGAGGGCTCTTTCCAAGAGGAGTTCGGCTTATGGCAACGGACTGGTTTTACATCACAGCCCCCAGGGGCACCACATGGGTGGCGCCACCTGCTTTTCGCTTGGGTCCCCCACCACGGCTAGTGCCATGGGTCAATGAAGGGCTTATCTGGGGTCCGTCCAAAGACGTGCCCCTACTGCAGGACCGCATTCGAGATCTCCTAGAAAGAGATATTAACTTGACCGCAGTGGCACAAGTTATGCTGATTCGCCACATGCAGCCCTGCAAACATCGCCCTCTCCGCCTGTGGGAATTTAATCCAGAGGGACCGCGAGTCCTCCAACATTTTATGGGCGCGACGCCCATGGAGATGTACAAATTGTTCTTCGGATCACAAGCAAGGTGTCCGGACTTGTCCGAGGACGCAGGTCTGAGCTGCAATCGCCCGGATGCTCAAGTAAGTAGCCCCGTATTTGGACACGCCATCCGTATTTTCATCATAAAATTGACCTTTAATAGAGCTATCCTTTGAACAGGAGTGGATAGCGAAGGCAAAACTTATCAGGTGTCCAGCCCCCCTGCCCGAGACCGTGCCGGATCCCATGTTAACCAGGATGCTGGAGATTATGCTTCCGGCAGAGGGCGAAGAGGGGAACCAAGGAGCTACCGCCTCCGCGAAGGAGGCTGACAGGAAGGGAGGAATCGAGAATTCCCCCAACCTGGGAAAGAAAAGGACTGCCTCTGAAGACCCAGAGGGGATGGCCTCGAAACGGGGGAAGAAATCTTTGCCAGAGGATCCGGCATCGGAGAATGCCCCGGCTGCATTGCGCCCTCAAGGGGATCAGCTCTCCTCCGAGCTGTAAGTAAAGAGAGGGGTTCCAAAATGAGTGGCATCCCTATTTTATTTCTGAGGAAGATAACCGAAATATTACCTTGCAGTTCGGATCTCAACCCTTCTCAGCAGAGCTCATCTTCAGGGGATCTTCGTCCGGAGATGATGGAGAGCAAAACGCCTCCCCTAGCTGCACCGTCTTACGAGGCAGGCGACCCTGAGGTGTCGTCCCGGAGGGTTTTTCCAAGTCCGGACCCTGAAAAAGGTCATTAGGCTAGTCCGGCACCCTCTGGTGCGCGGTCGGAGGGGCTGAGGGGTCTGCTCGGGCGAGCGTCCATCTCAGAAGAACACCGTATGTTGACGAACACAGTGATAGGAAGGATTTCATCCGCGGAAAGCGGATTGTATGAGGTCGCCAGGAGTTTACTGACAGGCTTTGAGGTACGTGAAAAGGTGTACCTTTTGGTAGAGCCGCATATATAAAATGCGCCCTGTATAAATAGTAGCCCCTGAGACTCTGTGTGTCGTCAAAAGTGACGGCGCACAGAGGATCATAACCCCAGGTGTAATATTTCACCTTTTTATGAAGGTGGCGAGGTGTTTGGTGGCTAGCCGGACTAATGAATCTGCCGAGCTAAAGCGGCAACTTGACGTGGCGGATGCCGACATCGCGCTTGTAAATAAGCGGCTAGACGAGGTGCAAGGTATGCTCTACAGACATCTGATAAGAGGAGTTCAATGCTCGTGCCTTATAAGATATGTTCTTAATGTAGATGGTGTTGCTGCCGTGGAGAACCTTCGGGCGGAACTTGCCCGAGCCAAGGAGCAAGCAAGGAAAAGTGATGCGGCTGCCGTTAAGGAGGCTAAAGAGCTAAAAGCTGAACAGGCTGCTCACTGCCAGAACAAGAAAGTAATAGCCGAGATGGCTATAAAATTGAAGGATGTTGCCGACCGCTGTAAATTTCTCGAACAAGAAGACAGGGCGGCTCAGAAGGACCTTGAGAAGATCACTGTCGAGGCCAAGGATACTCGCTCTACAAAGAAAGCTATGAAGGAGGAGCTACGTCAGGCCGGAGATATCACGGCTGGAAAGCCCTATATGCTACGGATGAAGTTCGAGGATCCTAAGTATGCTCCGTTAGACCGGCAGTGGAGTGCGGAAAACACTTGTCTGGATTTGGCAGCGAGTGCGGCAGACGCAACCGAACACTTCCGAGGTCGAGGTGACCATGAATTGGAAGAACTTTTTTGGTCGCAGTTCCACAATCCAGAACGCCCACTTTCGGTATCCGACCATTTGGCCGCCTGGGCGGAGCTGAACAGGTTATCCGGACTCGCCATGAGGTATGTTGCGAGTCCTTTGTGTCCGGAAGGGCCAGAGCCGAAGAGTTATTTTAGCTTGGTGAGCAGTTCCTTGGTTCGGTGCCGCATGTTGATGCAGTGAAGAGGTCTGCGTGCATAGAGGGTGCACAAATGGCTCTTGCCCATGTCAAAACATACTGGGCGGATATGAAGGCCAGTGTTGTTGCATCCCGGGATTCGGACGAAAGCCGAGTACCTGCCAAGCACTACTTTGAGGAAGTTCTTCCGGGCGCTCGTTTAATAGAGGCGCAGTGCTCGAAGGATGTTGTGTTCGAATAGCATGTGCTATTGTAAAAGGAATATTTTGATAGAATATAAAAGCTTTTTATACTTGTGCTTGCAAGAATTATAATACCTCCTATGCGGCCGTTAATGTATATGTGTATATAACCTGAAAGATGGCAGTCGTTGGCTTCAGCCCCCATGCATATAATGCGGGGGTGTTCGCAAAAAGGCGCCTTTTCACACTTAATCCAATGTCTTGGTCCTACAACGGAGGTGATAACGCAGCGAACTAGGCAACCGGACTATAATGCTTTATCACTTTCACTTAGCCATAGGAGTTTGACAGTGGGGCTACTTAATAGCCCCTAGGGGCACCGCGCTCGCCCGAATTTGGGGCGCGTGTGTGCCTGACTGGGAAGTGGCCCTTCGTTAATGCGGAGGAATCCTAAAGATTCCGAGAGTCATCGAGTGGTTGACCAGTCTCTCGCTATATCATGACAGTCAGCTTTCGGCTTTCTCTACTGAGGTGCTCGCCTGGCCGAACCGGGGCACAATCGCAGTAGTTCTCCTGGTGCCGCCTTAGCCGATATAGCGGAACGTAAGGCAGCAAAACACAGGAGCCGGGCAAACCCAACATTTGACCAAAGACATGATTCGGAGCTGATGCATATAAGGCCAAACTCGCGACGCCGAACACTCCCTAAGGTATTCGGTCTTTATGAAGACGGGCCGAACCAAAGCCCTTAGTAAAAAAGCCCCTGGTGTCCAGGTACGCGCAAGATTCTGGCGTGGCCACATGCCAAGACGCCAGCCTCCTCCTCGGTTATAGCGAAAACCGGGGGATGTTTATCAACAAGAGACAGTAAAAAAGGTTTACGCAGGGTCTTAATCTGAAAACAATCCTTAAAACGGGTCCCTACTGCACATCGGCGCCTGTGTCTCCGTTGTGCCGTATCCTGGACGGGCGTAGCACGGTGTTCGTCTGCGAAAGAGAGGAACTTAGTAAAAAAATAATTGTGCGAGAAATCTATATTAAAATAAACAAAATATAGTACAGAGATATGAGCAAAATTGAGCCATATTGTCTCCTGGTGTAAATACGTAGAGCCCCTTGTACAGGGTTATGCGGCTATTAAGCCTTTGTATGTTTATGCCGGACCCGTCGAGCCGTGTCCGGGATAGTAGGGCTGGATTAATGTGTGGCTGTCCAGGCGGCCGCACCATTACCCGTACTTTGGGGATCAATTGATATTTCCCTTTAATGAGATGATGCCTCGTGGACCGGGCATTTTGAGTGTAAGGGATGCATAATGCGGTATTGCATTAAAGCGGGCGAAAGCTTCACGTCCCAGTAGCGCTTGATAGCGACTTATGAATGGGGAGATGTGGAAGGTTAGCTTTTCACTTCGGAAGTTATCGGGTGAGCCGAACGTGACTTCTAACGAAAGGGAACCCATACTGTGGGTATCTGGGCCCGGCGTGACTCCTTGAAAGGAAGTATTGCCATGGCGAATTATTGCTGGGTTGACCCCGAGTTTGCGGATTGTGCCCTGATATATCAGGTTTAGGTCACTACCGCCGTCCATAAGGACTTGTGTAAATTGGAATCCGTCAATAATCGGATCCAAGACCAAGGCAGTCCAGCCTGCGTTTTGGACCCCTCTAGAGTAATCCTGGTAATCGAAGGTGATTGGTTGTAACAACCAATGGTGGTGCTCCTCTGGAGTGGGCCGTATGGCGTGTATCTTTGTAAGCGTCGTTCTGTTTTTCCCTTTTGTCATCTGAAGTGAATTTACTGTTTTGACTTCTTGTGGGAACTTCTTTTGTTCTCCGGTGTTCTGCTTGTGGGGTGCGTCGTCATCCTCGCTTGGTGTGTCGAGCCCCTTGTGTTCGGCGTTGAGTTTGCCGGACTGCTTGAAGACCCAACAATCTCTGTGGGTGTGGTTTGCAGGTCTCCCGGGAGTACTGTGGATTTGACATATTTTGTCCAGGATTTTGTTGAGGTTAGATAGCTCGTCCCTGTCATCTTTGGGGGGTGGCTTTTTCTGATTTTGCTGAGAGTTTTTGAATCCAGCATTGACTGACGTGCTCATCGGGCCGTTATCCTTCATCTTGCATTGTTCTTTGTTATGGCGCGGTTTCCCGTTTCCATCTCTAAGTTTGGATGTACTCGGGTCACTGGTGCTGCTTCTTGCCAACCAGCTGTCCTCTCCTGCACAAAAGCAGGTCATGAGGCTTGTTAATGCGGCCATTGTTCTTGGCTTTTCTTGGCCGAGGTGTCCGGCGAGCCATTTGTCTCGGACGCTATGTTTGAAAGCTGCTAGGGCCTCGGCGTCCGAACATTCGACTATCTGATTCTTTTTAGTAAGAAATCTGTTCCAGAGTTTCCGGGCTGCTGAGTTATATGACTCGGATCATCTGCATCCGGAGGTCGGACATAGGTCCCTTGAAAATTTGCCCGGAAAGCATCCTCGAGCGCTTCCCAACTTCACATGGTGTTTTCGGGAAGGCTTTTAAGCCAATGTCGGGCTGGCCCTTTGAGCTTAAGGGGTAAGTATTTTATGGCGTGAAGGTCATCTCCTCTGGCCATGTGTATGTGGAGGATATAATCCTCGATCCAGACTCCAGGGTCTGTTGTTCCGTCGTATGCTGCTATGTTTACGGGCTTGAATCCCGCTGGAAATTCATGATCCAGTACCTCATTGGTAAAACATAGGGGATGTGCGGCGCCCCTGTATGTAGGTGTGCCGCGATGTTCGGATATTTTTTGTGTTGCATTGCTCACTTGAGCTTGCTTTCTTGGCCCATAGATGGATCTGGTTGGACCGGTTTTTTGATGCGAATCCTTGGGCGGATCGCGTGCCGTATTGAGTGCGGTGCCCTTTGTCGCTTGAGATCGATCATGGGGTCGTCTATCCAACCTGGTGGCTTCCTTGTTTTTTGACTGTGGGGGCTCTAAGGCCTCTTCATCAAATTCCGGTAGTAATTTCCGCTTCGGATAGCTCTTTGTGTGATGACTGTTGCCGTACTTGTGTGCGGTATTGAGTACTTTGCCCCATATGATTCTGAGTGCATCTTCCGCTGTTTTGAGCTTCCGCTTCTGCTTTTTCAGGCTACGTGCAGCGGCAACGAGCCTTTGGTGGAGGTTCTGGTGCTCCAGCAACTTGTCCGGCGTGAGGTCGTCCGGACTATTATCTTTCCCGAGGACGGATTGTTTGGTTTGTCCGCCCTGTTTGGACGGTTGCTCGGTGGCATGTTCGTCTTCTGTTGATTCGCCCTGCTCTATGGCTGGGTCTTTGTCCAAGTAGGGCTTGGCGCGGCGCTTATGCCGCCGCTTTGATTGTTTTTCGAGGGAGCGATCCCTGGTTGCGCCCTTTTGATCCTCGTCATTGTTTCTTTTAGGTGTGTCCACCATGTATACATCGTGTGATGGGGTGGCTTTCTAGTGCCCTATATGTGCTGGTTCTTGGTCGTCTCCTTCATCGGCGTCCATTCCGTCGATGTCTTCGGAGTCGAAGTCGAGCATGTCGGTTAGATCGTCGAAAGTGGCTACAAAGTGGATGGTGGGTAGGTTTCGAATTTCTTCGTCGTCCGCATCCCAACCATGCTGACCATAATCCGGCCAGGGCTCTCCTGACAAAGAGAGAGACTTTAGTGAATTCAGGATATCGCCAAAGGGCGAGTGCTGAAAGACGTCCGCGGCGGTGAACTCCATGATCGGAGCCTAATCGGGTTCGATGGAAGGGGTGCGGAGGATTCGGAGTCCGGAACGGAGTCCGGCACCTTGGAGTCACGGGCCTTGCAAAGGACTAGGCTGGTATTCGGCTCTATCGCCGTAGAGATTGCGGCTCCTGGGGCGGCGTCCACCGACCGTCCCCGACTGGCGCAGTCGGCTCCGAGCTAGTGGTCGGAGCGGACACCTGAGCAGCACTCTGGGCGCTGTCCGGCGGCAGAGCTAGATCATGTCCATCGTGACAGTGCGGCGTGCTCGGCCGTGGCTTGAATCCATCGAAGATCAAGTCCCCGCGGATGTCGGTCGTGTAGTTTAAGCTTCCAAACCGGACCTGATGGCCAGGGGCGTAGCTTTCGATCTGCTCCAGATGTCCAAGCGAATTGGCCTGCAGTGCGAAGCCGCCAAATATGAAGATCTTTCCGGGGAGAAAAGTCTCACCCTAGACCGCGTCGTGGTTGATGATCGAAGAAGCCATCGGGCCTAAAGGTGACAACACAGAGGAACTCTCAATGAAAGCACCAATGTCGGTGTCAAAACCGGCGGATCTCGGGTAGGGGGTCCCGAACTATGCGTCTAGGCGGATGGTAACAGGAGACAAGGGACACGATGTTTTTACCCAGGTTCGGGCCCTCTCGATGGAGGTAAAACCCTACTCTTGCTTGATTAATATTGATGATATGGGTAGTACAAGAGTTGATCTACCACAAGATCAGAGAGGCTAAACCGTAGAAGCTAGCCTATGGTATGATTGTTGTTCGTCCTACGGACTAAAACTCTCCGGTTTATATAGACAACGGAGAGGGCTAGGGTTACACAGAGTCGGTTACAATGGGAGGAGATCTTCATATCATATCGCCAATCTTGCCTTCCACGCCAAGGAAAGTCCTATCCGGACACGGGACGAAGTATTCAATCTTGTATCTTCATAGTCCGGGAGTCCGGCCAAAGGTCATAGTCCTGCCATCCGGACACCCCCTAATCTAGGACTCCCTCAGAGGCCTTAATATCCCATAGTCTCCACTAGGACCCCGCTGCCATGGGAGGGTAGGACAAAAGATGTCATGCAAGTTCTTTTCCATAAGCACGTATGACTATATTCGGAATACATGCCTACATTAAATTGATGATCTTGAGCTAGTTCTGTGTCACCCTATGTTATAACTATTACATGAGGAATCACATCTGACATAATTATCCATCACTGATCCAATGCCTACGAGCTTTTCACATATTCTGCTTTGCTTATTTACTTTACTGTTGCTACTGTTACAATTACTACAAAACTGCTACTGTTACTTTTGCCACTATTACAGTTACTTCCATACTACTTTGCTACTAAATACTTTGCTGCAGATACTAAGTTATCCAGGTGTGGTTGAATTGACAACTCAACTGCTAATACTTGAGAATATTCTTTGGCTCCCCTTGTGTCGAATCAATAAATTTGGGTTGAATACTCTACCCTCGAAAACTGTTGCGATCCCCTATACTTGTGGGTTATCAAGACTATTTTCTAGCGTCGTTGCCGGGGAGCATAGCTCTATTCTATGAGTCACTTGGGATTTATATCTGCTGGTCACTATGAGGAACTTGAAAGACGAAAGAACTAAGATTTATCCCTCAACTACGAGGGGAGGTAAGGAACTGCCATCTAGCTCTGCACTAGCTTCTCCGTCTGTTATGAGTAAACTTGCGACACCTAAACATGCTTCTGCTATTAATTCTGATATGTCGCATGTTATTGATGATGCCACTTCTACTATG
Source organism: Triticum aestivum (assembly GCF_018294505.1). Lineage (NCBI taxonomy): Eukaryota > Viridiplantae > Streptophyta > Magnoliopsida > Poales > Poaceae > Triticum > Triticum aestivum. Next base: position 606,898,722 of record NC_057813.1, read on the forward strand.
CATGATACTTATGATGAAACTACTTCTATGGTTGATACTACTTTGCCATTAGGTGAATTTCTTGATGAACAACTTGCTAGGGTTAGAGAGAATGAAATTCTTGAAACTGATATTGTTGAAGATAGTGATGATGAAGGTTCTCCCCCTAAGTATGATTTGCCTGTTGTTCCTGAGGGTTATGTTATGGATGAAGAAACTACTAGAGATATTCTTTTTTGAAATGATTGATCTAATCTTAAGAAGTTATTAGTTAAACTGAAACAGAAATCTCTAAATGCTTTTTTACTATAAACAGTAGGGTAAAACCCCACTGCAATTTTTATTAATTATAAAAACGCAAAGAAACAAAGGTGTCTGAAGGGCGTGAGGTAAGCCCAAGAATCCAGAAGACTAAAGACCTAAAGCCTAGGAAACAAAAGAAGAAAGAAAGAAAGAAATACAAAAGAAGAAAGAAAAAAACTAAGAAACCAACTAGCCTAAGAACAAAATAATTACAACATGCTCTGAAGCCAAACTGAAAAATGTCTCACATGCTTCTTCCTCATTCTATATTTGAGAAGCTTCAGTTCCTCCAGAAATATGAACTTCCACCCTTGGAATGAAGGTGCAATATTTTCAAAGATTTTATTGTTTCTGGTGATCCAAATTGCCCAAGCTCCAAGAATCATTATCTCCATGTAAAATGGGTACCTTAGCTTTTCTTTGAGGTCTTGGAATGCTTCTAACACAGACATGTTTGGGGCTCTTGTTGGACAAATGAAGTCCCAACATTGTTGAGCAAATGGGCAGCCCCAAAAGAGATGATGCAGCGTTTCTTCTAGTTGACAGCCTCGAACAGCACAGTTGTAATCTTCCAACACAAAATTCTTCCTTCTAAGTAAGTTTCTGGTGTTAACTCGATCATGAAGAAGTTGCCAGAAAAAAACTTTATGCTTTGGTTGACATGAACTCTGCCAGATCCAGTTGAAGTGTGGGGGTGTCTGTTTGTGACCAATTAAGACTTTATATGCTTTGATGGATGAATAGTGCTCAGTCTCCCAAATGTAACTCCAAGTGTCTAAAGAGCCTAAATGTTCAGATTGTCTCATGGCTATACAAATGTCTTCCATTTGCAAGAATTCCTCATAGGCCTCTGTTGTCAATGGGAGGAAGAATAAATCCTGCAGGTACTCAGTCTGCAATACTTGTTGAATATTCAGCTGGGGGTTTCTGACAAAAGAGAACAAGTGAGGAAATTGGTGTTTAAGAATTCCTTGGCTCCATAGATCATCCCAAAAGAAAGCATTGACACCATATCCCACATTACACCTAGCAATAGCTTTGTATTGATCAATGAGGGCTAAGTTGGACTTCCACCAGAATGATCCAATCATGTTGTCCCCAGGTAATGTTCCATCATTATAGTATGTTTCCCAGATCAAATTGACCCAGGGAATATCATGCATGTTGAAGAATTTGTGAAGATTCTTCATGAGCAGGGTTTTGTTATGTGTAAAGATATCCAGAACACCTAAGCCTCCTTGATCTTTTGGTCTGCACACTGTGGTCCATGCCACCAAGGCAGGCCTCTTGTCCTCCATATCAGGTCCTCTCCAAAGACAGTGTCTCAGGTATTTGATGATCTGCTTTTTTATTGTAACAGGTATGTCCAAACAGCACATGAAGAAGACTGATAGAGATGTCATCACTGACTTGACCAACAGTAATTTTCCAGCTTGTGTCATGAAGATAGAGATACCAGCCACTCTTTTTGCAATCCTGTTAACTAGGGGGAGACAGTGCTCAACACTTGGTTTGTAAATTTCCAAGGGCATACCAAGGTAGGTAAATGGGAATTGCCCTCTAGCACACTGCAAGGTGTTTGTATAAATTTCTACCCTGTCTTCAGCAATATTCAAGGGTACCATGATGGATTTCCCATAATTAACTTTTATCCCAGTAGCTGTGGCAAAAGTATTCAGAAGGGCTTTTAGGCAGAACAACTGCCTAGAATCAACTTGCATAACCACTAAGGTGTCATCTGCATATTGGACAATTGGGAAGTGAGGACATGAGTTTACTTGCAGTGGAGCAGTGATCAGTTTTAATCTCATGGCTTTATTAAGGATGGATTGAAGCAAATCAGCAGCCAGCACAAAACTTAAAGGAGAATAAGGGTCTCCTTGTCTTACTCCCCTCTTTATGTAAATTCTTTTCCCAGGAACTCCATTGAGTAAAACAGAAGAGGATGCAGTTGTGAACAAAGCTTCCATCCAGGAAATCCACTTCTCTCCAAACCCTTTAGCTCGAGAAATATCAATGATTGCATCATGCTCAATTATATCAAAAGCCTTCTCAAAATCCAGTTTGATTACTAAGATTTCCTCCTTGGATTTATGACACTGATGAATGTATTCATATGCCCAACCAAGGCAGTCCTGGATCACTCTATCTTTGAGAAAGCCATATTGATTAATATGCACCAACTGTAGAATAACTCTTTGTAGTCTATTAGCCAACAGTTTTGTTATGATTTTCATAATACCATTTAGTAAGGAAATTGGCCTGAAGTCACTTGGAGAAAGTGGCACCTCTTTTTTTTGGCCCTAGGGTGATAAAAGAGGAGTTAATGCTTTCAAGATTTACATTCCCTGCATGAAATGCCAGTATAAGCTCAAAGACATCAGTCTTAATTATATCCCAACAACTTTTAATAAACTCATTATTGAATCCATCTGGCCCTGGTGATTTATCATTAGGTAGGTTTTTGACCACTTCCTCAACTTCCTCTTGGGTAAAAGGCTTTTCAAGATCAATGAAGATTTGGGGGTCCACTGTGTTTTCATAAAGATCATTAAGGTCAAAGTGCATTGAGTGTCCATTAGATTGTCCCAATCTATTTTTAAAAGCCTCCCAGAGGATTGCAGCCTTTCCATCATGATCTGTTACTTCAACTTGGTATTTGTTCAGCATCATAGCAATCTTATTGTGCCTATGATTAATAGAGGCTTTAGTGTGGAAGAATTTTGTGTTTTCATCTCCAAACTTTACTCCTTTAATTTTTCCTCTCTGTTTCCAATAAATCTTCTAATCATTGAGCACAGTTAATAGATACTCCTTGAGCAAGGTCCTGCAATTATTTTCAAATAGAGTAAGGTCCCTGAATTCCTCAATCATATCCCAGAGAAATATACAGTCATTAAGATCTGCAGTTTGCTTCTTATGACATGCAAGGTTTTTGGCCCACAACTTTAGAGCTCTTCTCACATTCTTGAATTTTGCAGCAATCTTCTTAGCACAGTCTGAATGACCTACTGGAATAGCCCAAGCAGTCTGAACCACCTGTTTAAAAGAACTATGGTTAAGCCAATAGTTTTCAAATCTGAACACTCTAGACTTTGGGATATTTGTGCCAATTTTTATCATGCAGGGGAGGTGATCAGAAATTGGTTTAGCCATGGGAAGAGCCAAGGTATCAGGATAGCTGGTCATCCAAGCTACAGAGGTAAAAAACCAATCTAATTTCTCCAGTAGTGGGTTGTCTTGCATGTTGCTCCAACTAAACTGCCTGCCTTTTAGGGGTAATTCAATCAGGCCAAGTGCACTTATGGCATCATTAAACATGAGCATTTCATTTACATCTCCTCTAGGTCTGTTTCTGTCTTCAGGTGTTCTGATAAAATTAAAATCCCCCATAATAATCCAATCTATATCATTAGGCATCTAAATATTACCAAACCAGTCAATGAACTCAATTTTATCCTCATGATTGCAGGGACCATAGATGTTTGTGAGGACCCAACTTTTGGAGGATGTCCTGCATGTGAACTAAATAGATAATGAGAACATATTTTGAAACATTAGCTCCCCAGAGAATAGAGCTCCATTCCAAGCAGTGAGGATGCCACCTGATGCCCCAATAGAAGGTAAAAACTCAAATTTATTAAACCTTTAGCGACAAATATTATGAATGTAGGCCAGATCAAAGTTTTCTCTCTTAGTTTCCTGTATACAAACAATTCCAGCAACACTTTCTTCCACTTTTTGCCTAATACCAACCACTTATCTGAGGAATTAATGCCCCTCACATTCCAGTTTAAAATATTCCATGTTGCATTGTTATTCATTAACAATCAAATTGAAGTTACTGCAGTCATCAGGGCCCACCCCCTGATGACAATCCCAGGCCATAACATTATTGGGATCCACAGACAGGACAAAACACTGAAAGCAAGCTGAAACATTCGAGGAGGAGACATAAGCAAAAGAGCAGCTGGACCAATGCAGCCATATATGATGGACAGTAGCTTCCATAGCATCAGATAGAATAGTAGTGTCTACCACAAGGAGATACCAGAGCTGACATAGCAGCAAAGTGCAAATGACATACAAAAGGTGCCTACCAGGGCAAACAAGCATTGTGCAACAGTTGCAAGCATTACATTGGACTTTATACATAAGACAAGTAGTTCCCAGAAGAGTATAGCAGGCCATTCTGCTATCTAACAGAGGCTGATGTTGTAGACACATCATCACACAGGCCTGGACTTTGATGCTTCTGTTGTGGCCTTGGACACCTTAGCCACATCTTCCTGCCCCTTCTTCTTGGGCTTCTTTGCCAACATCTGTTGTATGTCTTCCTCAGCAACCTTGCAGAAAGATTTGGACATGGTTTTAACCACTGATTTGCGAATAATTGGAGGTATGGCATTACATGGTAAACAAGACTGAGTAGCACAAGACTTACTTATATAGCCATTGCTATCCTTTTTAATCCTATCACTTCTTCTTACCTCAGTTTCTATCAAAGATTCTTTCTCCCTCCTTTTCCTTGATATGGCCTCTCCAAGGGGCAGGACTTTATTTGGTGACACCTGTTGAAGAGGACTGCTAGCCCCAATGGAAGAGTGGGCAGTAGGGCTAATACCCTCATTTTCTTTGCCTAGCCCCAGGATGAAATCCTTACATGCAGGTGCCTGAGAAGTTGCACATCCATCGGGTATGTGAAAAAGCAAAGTGTCCTCATGCTCACAATTAGCAGTCAATAATTTCCAAACATCATACTTTAGCAAGTGCATGGTCCAACCAAACTTGTCAGGTGTCAACAGTAAGTGAATTATGAAGTTAAACCAACTTACTGGAATTTCTATTTTGAAAGTTGTTGTATCTCCTTGTGTTGCTGGAGCAAAGTGTTGTGTCCATAAGTCCAGTCCTTCTTGAGATATTAAATGTGAACCATCAATGACTTGCAGAGCATGATCTTGGGCCAAAGTATGTAATGTAATCAAAGAAGGAGAACCTCGCAAAGAGTAGGACCCATAGTTACCTTTAGGGTGTGCAGCAGGTGAGGATCCAATGTGGGGAATTGGAACATCAGCCTTGCCCTTGATATCTGGGTTATGGACTTGAAGTGAAGGAATAGAATCTCCCATAGTTGCATTAGTAGCATCCTCCAGAGGCACAACACAATTTTCAGTAGTCTGGGTTTCCTTCAAATTCTCAAGCTGAATGTCTTGTTGAACAATGGGCAAAGAGGAGCCAGAAGCTTCAGTATCTCTGACAGAGGAGGGCAAGCCTGTAGTGGGAACTTGTAGCATAAATTGCTGAGATACAACATACTCTGCCTGTAGGTTTTGTTGTTCTGCAGCAACCACATTCAGAGTCTGTTCAGTAGGCATCATATTCATATTCTGTGGTTCTTCAGCATTGGGCTGAACATCATGTAAATCCTCCTCATCTTCAACTGCATCACAAGCTAAGGCAATGTTCAGGAGCCCTTGACCAATTTGAGGGCCCTAAGCACCTTGGTTGACCTCCTCACTAGCAGAGTGGTTCAAGGAAAGTAAACCATCAGACAGTGAAACTGTAGTAGTAATGTTGTTGTTTGGAGCCCCTTCTTCAGCCAAGATAGGAATAACAACTTGAGGCTGCAGAGGAAGGACATGAGCTGGTTGTGGGAAGGCCCAGTGCTCCTCTTGCTCAGCCTACTCTTCCCAATCATCCCAGTCCTCATTAGGAGCAATATTGTTAGGATTAGGCAGAGGAGGAAAGCCTGGAAAATCATTTGCATGTTGGGGTACAGGGTGTGGGTCCACACCCTCAGGTGGGAAAGGGTCCTCATCTGCAAGCCCTCCCCCCAACATTTCCTCAAGAAGAACCTCAACAGAGCATGTCCAGGACTCCTCCTCAAATTGTTCCCCTTCAGACCATCTTATACTCTTTGGTATGTCACCAAGTTCAGTGACTCTAGCCTTGACCAAAATCTTACCCTTCAAAGCATCTTCTTTCTCCCAACTAATGATCTTTCCCCACTTTGAAATCGCAGAAGCAATATCTTCAGTATTACAGAAATCAAAAGGAACCCCCACAAACAGCAACCAACAAGTTCGGTTGAAATGAACCCTACACCAATTCCTTCCTTGATTGTGCTTAGTAAAAGAAATAAACACATCACCAAAAGCATGCGGACCCTGCTGAATGAGTCTATCTCTGTCTCTGACATGCGTGAACCTGACATAAGCTTCTCCAAAAGGACAGGGTTGGATTTCCCTAAAACCTACTTGCTCATCTACCTCTAAGAACTCTTCAAGAACCTCACGCACATTTGGGAAAAATACCTCATCTGGATGCGGATGGATAGTGGCAATCGCCCAGTCTTCGTGCCGCCTTGGGCGATGAGGGACAATCGCACGAGAAACCCCATTGCGGCCTGCAATCACCTGAATCTGAAATCCCTGAGGAACAAAAGGTTGAGGGTCTATGGGAATGTTGTCCATCGGCAACAACTCCTGCAAGGTGGAGACCCGAGCACTGTCGGACAGCAATGGCAGCGGTGGCGAGTTTGTCGAGACAGAAGCAGAGCTGGTGGCAGGGAAGGACAGTGAAGTGGAAGGCGAGGATGCAAGCGACAGTCTCAGCTTGAAGTTTGGGAAAAAATCCTTAACCAACTCCTTAAATGAAGGCACCTGCCTAGACTGCAACGCCGGCCCAATACAACGAAACCAAGATTCCACTGCACCTTCGGCCCAAGCCTCAGCAGGAGGGCTCGGGAAAGAATCAAAAGGGATAAACGGCCAAAGCCCAGGAAGGTTCGGAGTGGTGCAAAAATGTGCCATGTGACCGTTGGCCCCGCATGCATGGCAAACCACGTGAGTACGTGAATTAGAACGCAGAGTGACCTGGCGCTCCAAAAGGGGCCGGTCTTGACCCGGATTAACGTGCAATGAAGTGCCGTTAAGACCTTGATTAGAGCCCTCTTGAATGGGTCCCGATAATCTTTTGAAAACTGATCTACCGTCCCAGACCACCGTAGCATAACTCCGGTGATCACCGGAGTGAGGAACAATGGCCTTGCCGGACCTACCCACTAGGGTCCATTCCTTATCTAGCTCTGCATAAAATAGAGCTTCTTCCCGTTGCCAGTTGGGGCCCCCAAAATTCCAAAGATTGAAACAACACGTCAAAATCCTTCTCAACAATATCACCAGCATTGTAGATCTCAAAACCCACTGCTTTTGAAGCAACCGAGAACTTGTAAGATCTATCCTTCAAGAAACAAACTCGAAAACCTTGGGCATAGCCCCCAAACATGGCAAGGAGGGAGACACTAACCGTGTGCACATTGAGCCTGAATGATGCCCGTCTAAAAGAAACCACCATGGTGAATTCCTTTTGACGAAAACCCGGGGAGAAGACCACCGGGTGCCAAAACTTGGCCCTCATATCCTCTTGAAACTTCTTCCCACGATCAAAGTTAAGGGCAAAAGGAGCCATCATGGAGAGGGGGTGGCTACCAGTGCCGGAGCGGCACTGGTAGGGCTTGTGGCCGCCGGGGCCGGAGCGGCCACCGGCGCAAGGTGGGAGGGCTAGGTGGGAGCGCAAGAGTTGCCATGTTACAATTAGGTCGAGGCTGTACTTGACCACAACAATTTCCTGGCTGTATGAAATATGACCCTGCTTTTGCTACTTCACCTATCTTTGTTACTGATAAGGATTATGAATTCTCTGTCGATCCCGAGATAATTACTATGGTTGAATTTGATCCTTTTTATGGCAATGAATCTTAAACTGTTTTGGCACATCTTACTAAATTGAATGATATAGCCACCCTGTTAACTAATCATGAGAAGTCTCGCTATTATTATATCCTTAAGATATTTCCATTCTCATTAAAGGGTGATGCTAAAACTTGGTTTAATTCTCTTGATCCTGGTTGTGTGTGTAGTCCCCAGGATATGATTTATTACTTCTCTGCTAAATATTTCCCTGCTAATAAGAAACAAGCTGCCTTGAGAGAAATATATAATTTTGTGCAAATTGAAGAAGAGAGTCTCCCACAAGCTTGGGAGAGGGTTCTCCGATTACTTAATGCTTTGCCTGATCATCCTCTTAAGAAAAAATAAATACTTGATGTCTTTTATAATGGACTAACTGATGCTTCCAAGGACCACTTGGATAGTTCTGATGGTTGTGTTTTCAGGGAAAGAACAGTCGATCAAGCTGAATTGCTATTGAATAATATGTTGACTAATGAAAATAATTGGACTCTTCCCGAGCCAATTCCTGAGCCAACTCCTAAACCAACTCCGAAGAAGAGGGGTGTTCTATTTCTCAGTCCTGGAGATATGTAAGAGGCAAAGAAATCTATGAAAGAAAAAGGTATTAAAGCTAAAGATGTTAAGAATTTACCTCCTGTTGAAGATATACATGGTCTTAATATACCACATATTGAAGAAACACTTTGTCTTGATAACCCGACACAGGTAGTAAAGGTAAATTCTCTCTATAGATATGATAAGGTTGAAATCCCGTCTACTAAGTTTCCTAGCCGATGTTTAGATGAATTTGATGACTTTATGGCTAGACTAGAAAATTTCAACGCTTATGTTGGTAGAGAACTAAAGAGTAATGCTTACATGATTGGATGCTTGAGTGATTATATGGCTAGAGTTAAAGGTGAACTTAAACTCATTAGTAAATATGCTTCTATGGTTACCACTCAAGCAGAACAAGTACTTAAAGCTCAAAGTGATTTGCTCGATGAATTAAATAATAAACATGATTTTGCTATTAGAGTGGCTATTAGAACGCGTAAAATGACTCAGGAACCTTTGTACCCTGAAGGCCACCCTAAGAGAATCGAGCAAGATTCTCAGAGAAATAATGTAGATGCACCTAGTCCTTCTAAAAAGAAGAAAAAGAAAAATGATAGAACTTTGCATGCTTCTAGTGAACCTGTTGTAGACACACCTCAGAATCCCAATGATATTTCTATTTCTGATGCTGAAACAAAATCTGGTGATGAACATGGAACTAGTGATAATGTTAATGATAATGTTCATGTTGATGCTCAACCTAGCAATAACAATGATGTAGAGATTGAACCTGCTGTTGATCTTGATAACCCACAATAAAAGAATCAACGTTATGATAAGAGAGATTTTGTTGCTAGGAAGCACGGTAAAGAAAGAGAACCATGGGTTCAGAAACCCATGCCCTTTCCTCCTAAGCCATCCAAGAAAAAGGATGATGAGGATTTTGAGCGCTTTGCTGAAATGATTAGACCTATCTTCTTACGTATGCGCTTAACTGATATGCTGAAAGTAAATCCTTATGCTAAGTATATGAAGGATATCATTACAAATAAAAGAAAGATACTGAAAGCTGAAATTTCCACCATGCTTGCTAATTACACTTTTAAGGGTGGAATACCAAAGAAACTTGGAGATCCGGGGGTACCAACTATACCATGCTCTATTAAAACAAATTACGTTAGAACTGCTTTATGTGATCTTGGAGCCAATGTTAGTGTTATGGCTCTCTCTTTATATCGTAGACTTGAATTGAATAAGTTGACCTCTACTGAAATATCTTTGCAAATGGGTGATAAATCAACTGCTATACCTGTCGGTATTTGTGAGGATGTGCCTGTTGTGGTTGCAAACGTCACTATCTTAACGGACTTTGTCATTCTTGATATTCCCGAGGACGATAGTATGTCGATTATCCTTGGTAGACCCTTTTTGAATACTGCAAGGGCTGTTATTGATTGCAACAAAGGCAATGTCACTTTTCATGTTAATGGTAATGAGCATACGGTACACTTTCAGAGGAAACAACCTCAAGTTCACAGTATCAATTCTATTGGAAAAATTCCAACTATCATTATTGGAGGTTTTGAATTTCCTCTTCCTACTGTTAAGAAGAAATATGGTATTCTTATTATTGGGGATGTTCATATCCCCGTTGAGGTAACCTAGTGTTATTCGAAATTTCTCCGGTTCCATGTTATTCGGAATGAGTTTGTTAACAAGACTTGATCAACCTTGTTAGTGGATTCCTTTTGATGATCATGAGATGGATGAAGTTAGAAGGCACAACCTTCCGTACCCTATTTTTACTTTCTGTTATTTAGAATAAATAAAGCAAAAATAGTATTTTTCGTCTGTTTTCTGAATTATCCATGCAATAAAAAATACCCGAGAATAAAATTTCTCCAAATGCCCTGCCAATTTAGTATGATTTTTCTGGAATATTTGAGGATTTTAGGCACTGAAATCACTACATGAGGGGCAAGCACCAGGCCACGAGAGTGGAGGGCGCGCCCCCCTATAGGACGCGTCCCCCCTGTCTCGTGGGCCCCTGGTGGCCCCCCTCCACTTACGCCAGCACCCACACACTTCATCTTCCACCCAAAAAAAATCCCCATCCAGCTCAAGCACGAGTTCTAGCTCATTTTGCTGCGATTTTCGATCTCCTTGCTCAAAGCTCCATTCACAAAACTGCTTTGGGAGATTGTTGCTTGGTATGTGACTCCTCCATTGGTCCAATTAGTTTTTTTTTAGTTCTTTATTCATTGCAAATTTTTGCTGCATAGGTGACCATGTCCCAAACAATTCCAATGCATGATATAGGCTCTAGGCACTTGTACGAGTAGTTGCTATCAATCTTGTTTAGTTTTATGCACTTTTATTTTGAAGTTACTAAAAATTTCAGATTTATTTTAGAAAAAGAAATATGCTTAGAAGAATGTACCAAGGTGGTTCCTCGGTGACGAAAGGGCCAGGATTGCTATACGTGAGCAAGATGTTGAATTGCCGAGGGACGCGGATGTACGAGCTTGTGAGTGGCCATCCGATGATTTTATTATCAAAGCAGGCTTGAAGGAGGAATTTGACGCATATGTGTGTAATGCTGAGCTGGAGGACTTCTTACAAGATAAGTGTCCTCAGTACTATCAATTGACTGATTTCTTCGTGTGGAGGTTTAAATATAACTGTACGCGTAATTCTCCTAGTGTCCTATTTGATATTTATGATACATCTTATACCATGGATTTAGAGGATTTCACAACTGCTTGCAAACTCCCGCAGTGGGGTAATATTAATGATCCTCACAAATCTGAATTTAGAGATTTTCTTGCTAGTATTACTGTGGGAGAATCTAGGGACATAGCACAAGCTACCATAGGGAGCATTCATTTTCCTGCTATACATTATTTTGCTCTCTTCATTGGTAGATGTATTAACGGTAAGGATGAAGCATGTCACATGTGTGTCCCTGATCTGTGTGTCCTCAAGAGTGTTGTGTTAAGTTATAAAGGTTATAACTTGGGGGCAGTAGTTGCACGTAGGTTGCAGAATAATAGTAGAAAGGGAAATTTATTTGGAGGAATTTATGCAACCCGTGTGGCTAATTATCTTGGTATAGCCCCACTAGAGGGAGATATGATAATACCTCCTGTTTATTTGGATTATGAAGCTATGGTCAGTCATCAATTTTTTGGGAGGAATGAACAATTCCTCCAATATCGACTAACCTATGACAGACGCAATGTCGTCCATGTTACTCTTCCTGCTCCCTGCCTTTTTGATTATCAGGCAAAAGGAAGATATGTTGTCACCAGGGAGGAAGCAGCTAAACACGAGAGGAGAGCGGAGGCAGCTCGCCAACACACTGCAGCTCAGGAGGCGTTGCCGCTGCATCTCAGTATGATCCTGGTTTCACCTATGGATATCAGCCAGGCGATCCTTGGTACTAGACTAACTTAGGCCAAAAGCCTAAGCTTGGGGGAGTACGTATTTCTCACCGACTTTACATTCATGTTCACACACTAGTCGTCGGTGCTCATACTCTTTCATTGTATTATCCATGCTAGTGTAAATTCCTTTTTCTAGTTTTCTTCTTGTGTGTTTGATAAACCTTGAGAAAAACAAAAAAAAATAGTTAGTTTAATTCCCGTGCTTGTAGTAGAAATTAAAATGAAAACCCAAAAAGATTTCTTGTTCTTCTTCTTTCTTGTTGGGAGCTTTCTCGTGTAAATAGTTTTGTTTTCTTTTCTTTCCTTTGGGGGTCGAGAAGACCATATTGAAAATGCTTAGTGGCTCTCCTATGCATGATTGTTTATTTAATTTAGACCCCATATTATCTTGTCTTCTATTTTGAGTTGAATGCTTGCAGATTCCAGCTTAGTCCAATGCACATGCACTCTTATTATTATACACATCATTCGGTCATGCAAGTGAAAGGCAATAATGACAATATATGATGGACTTATTGGGATGAGAAAAGTTGGTATGAACTCGACCTCTCTTGTTTTTGTAAATATGATGAGTTCATCGTTTCTGAGTCAGCTATTATGAGTAAACATATTTGCAATGACATTTAGAGATTATAGTTGCTTGTGCCATGCTTGATTAGCTATGAGTTATAATGGTTTACCTTGTGTGCCAACATGCTATTAGAATGATTATGATGTGGTATGATGGGATGGTATCCTCCTTTAAATGAATTGAGTGACTCGACTTGGCACATGTTCACGCATGTAGTTGAAACAAATCAACATAGCCTTCATGATATTTATGTTCATGGTGGATTATATCCTACTCATGCCTGTATTCGGTGTGAATTAATTTTAATGCATGTTTATGACTATTGTCACTCTCTCAGTTGGTCGCTTCCCAGTCTTTTGCTAGCCTTCACCTACACTAAGCAGGAATACTGCTTGTGCATCCAAACTCCTTAAACCCCAAGGTTGTTCCATATGAGTCCATTATACCTTCCTATATGCGGTATTTACCTGCCGTTCCAAGTAAATTTGTATGTGCCAAACTCCAAACCTTCAAATGAAATTCTGTTTTGTATGCTCGAGCAGCTCATGTTACAACTAGGGCTGCCTATATCTTCCATGCTAGCTGGGTTATTCTCACGAGGAGTGGACTCCGCTCCTCATTCACGAGAAAGGGCCGGTAACCGGGATGCCCAGTCCCATGATCCAAAAAGATCAAAGCAAATCAAAATAATTAAACAAAACTCCCCCAGGGCTGTTGTTAGTTGGAGGCACTCGTTGTTTCGAGCAAGCCATGGATTGATGCTTGTTGGTGGTTGGGGAGTATAAACCTTTACCATTCTGTTTGGGAACTGCCTATAATGCATGTAGTATGGAAGATACAACCATCTCATAGTCGTTGCATTGACAGTGAAAGTATGCCGCTCAAAATGTTATTCAATCTCCATTTTAAAATCGAGCTCTGGCACCTCTACAAATCCCTGCTTCCATCTGCGAAGGGCCTATCTATTTACTTTTATGTTGAGTCCTCACCCTTCTTATTAAAAGCACCCGCTGGAGAGCACACTGTCATTTGCATTCATTACTATTGGTTTATATTGGGTATGACTTGACTGGATCTCTTTTACCATGAATTACAATGTTTAGTCAGTCCTTGATCTTTAAAGGTGCTCTGCATTTATGTTTTGCGGTCTCAGAAAGGGCTAGCGAGATACCATTTTGTTATATCATGTTATAATTATTTTGAGAAAGTGTTGTCATCTGAGTTTTATCATTATGGCTCGCTAGCTGATTATGCTATTGATATGAGTAATTGTGAGACCTAAGTGTTATTGTGAGTATGGTTAGTTCATAATATTTCATGAAACTTGAATGTTGGCTTTTCATGTTTACAACAACAAGAGCAAACAGAGTTTGTAAAAGTTTTTATTTATCACTTTCAGTTTATCAACTGAATTGCTTGAGGACAAGCAAAGGTTTAAGCTTGGGGGATTTGATACGTCTCCAACGTATCTACTTTTTCAAACACTTTTGCCCTTGTTTTGGACTCTAATTTGCATGATTTGAATGAAACTAACCCGGACTGACGTTGTTTTCAGCAAAACTGCCATGATGTTATTTTATGTGTAGAAAAGAAAAGTTCTCGGAATGTCCTGAAAATCCACGGAGGCACTTTTTGAATTAATAAGAATTTCTGGGCGAAAGAAATACACCAGGGGGCCCAGGGCCTGTCCATGAGACAGGGGGGCGCCCCCCCCCTTAGGGCGCGCCCCCCTATCTCGTGGGCCCCCTGGACCTCCACCGACCTCAACTCCAACTCCATATATTCCGTCTCACGGAGAAAAAAATCAGAGAGAAAGTTTTATCACGTTTTACGACACGGAGCCACCGCCAAGCCCTAATCTCTCTCGCGAGGGCTGATCTGGAGTCCGTTCGGAGCTCCGAAGAGGGGGATTCGTCGCCGTCGTCATCATCAACCATCCTCCATCACCAATATCATGATGCTCACCGCCATGCGTGAGTAATTCCATCATAGGCTTGCTGGACGGTGATGGGTTGGATGAGATTTACCATGTAATCAAGTTAGTTTTGTTAGGGTTTGATCCCTAGTATCCACTATGTTCTGAGATTGATGTTGCTATGACTTTGCTATGCTTAATGCTTGTCACTAGGGCCCGAGTGCCATGATTTCAGATCTGAACCTATTATGTTTTCATGAATATATGTGTGTTCTTGATCATCTTGCAAGTCTATAGTCACCTATTATGTGTTATGATCCGACAACCTCGAAGTGACAATAATCGGGATACTTCTCGGTGATGACTGTAGTTTGAGGAGTTCATGTATTCACTATGTGTTAATGCTTTGGTTCAGTTCTCTATTAAAAGGAGGCCTTAATATCCCTTAGTTTCCACTAGGACCCCGCTGCCACGGGAGGGTAGGACAAAAGATGCCATGCAAGTTGTTTTCCATAAGCACGTATGACTATTTACGGAATACATGCCTACATTACATTGATGAACTAGAGCTAGTTCTGTGTCACCCTATGTTATAGCTATTACATGAGTAATCGCATCCGGCATAATTATCCATCACTGATCCATTGCCTACGAGCTTTTCACATATTGTTCTTCGCTTATTTACTTTTCCGTTGCTACTGTTACAACTACTACAAAAACCCAAAAACTGCTATCTTTAGTTTTACCATTGTTACCTTTATTATCATACTACTTTGCTACTAAATACTTTGCTGC
Organism: Triticum aestivum; assembly: GCF_018294505.1. Classification (NCBI taxonomy): domain Eukaryota; kingdom Viridiplantae; phylum Streptophyta; class Magnoliopsida; order Poales; family Poaceae; genus Triticum; species Triticum aestivum. The sequence goes on from NC_057813.1 coordinate 606,914,022, forward strand.
AGATACTAAGTTATCTAGGTGTGGTTGAATTGACAACTCAACTACTAATACTCAAGAATATTCTTTGGCTCCCCTTTTGTCGAATCAATAAATTTGGGTTATACTTTACCCTCGAAAGTTGTTGCGATCCCCTACACTTGTGGGTTATCAGCCCTTACCCTGTCCATGAGGGTGGGGGCGCGCCCCTCCCCTGGGCGCGCCCCTCTGCCTCGTGGGCCCCCTAGAGGTCCACCGACCTCAACTCCAACTCCTTATATTTTCTTTCACGGAGAAAAAAAATCAGAGAGAAAGTTTCATCGCGTTTTACGATATAGAGCCACCGCCAAGCCCTAATCTCTCTCGGGAGGGCTGATCCGGAGTCTGTTCGGGGCTTCAGAGAGGGGGATTCGTCGCCGTCGTCATCATCAACCATCCTCCATCACCAATTTCATGATGCTCACCACCGTGCGTGAGTAATTCCATCGTAGGCTTGCTGGACGGTGATGGGTTGGATGAGATTTACCATGTAATCAAGTTAGTTTTGTTAGGGTTTGATCCCTAGTATCCGCTATGTTCTGAGATTGATGTTGTTATGACTTTGCTATGCTTAATGCTTGTCACTAGGGACCGAGTGCCATGATTTCAGATCTGAACCTATTATGTTTTCATGAATATATGTGAGTTCTTGATCCTATCTTGCAAGTCTATAGTCACCTATTATGTGTTATGATCCGACAACCCCGAAGTGACAATAATCGGGATACTTCTCGGTGATGACCGTAGTTTGAGGAGTTCATGTATTCATGATGTGTTAATGCTTTGGTCCGGTACTCTATTAAAAGGAGGCCTTAATATCCGTTAGTTTCCACTTGGACCCCGCTGCCACGGGAGGGTAGGACAAAAGATGTCATGCAAGTTCTTTTCCATAAGCACGTATGACTATATTCGGAATACATTCCTACATTACATAGATGATCTGGAGCTAGTTCTGTGTCACCCTATGTTATAACTATTACATGAGGAATTGCATCCGACATAATTATCCATCACTGATCCAATGCCTACGAGCTTTTCACATATTGTGCTTTGCTTATTTACTTTACCGTTGCTACTGTTACAATTACTACAAAATTGCTACTGTTACTTTTGCCACTGTTACCGTTACTTCCATACTACTTTTATACTAAATACTTTGCTCCGGATACTAAGTTATCCAGGTGTGGTTGAATTGACAACTCAACTATTAATACTTGAGAATATTCTTTGGCTCCCCTTGTGTCGAATCAATAAATTTGGGTTGAATACTATACCCCCGAAAACTGTTGCGATCCCCTATACTTGTGGGTTATCATTGCTTTCAAACGACAAAAGCCGTGCAGTAACTCTGAGCAGCCACCAATTTATGGTGTAGGGGTGGGCTTGAAAGTGCTAGTTATCGATTAGAGGGGGGTGAATAGGCGATTTTTATCAAGGTCTTTAAAACGTGGAAGTTTCAAAGACAAGCAATAGAAATGACCTAATTGATATGCAGCAGAAGATAAACTACAACAAGCAAGCCATAGTCAAGTATGCAATAATGTGAACATACAAAGACTAATAGCAGCTAGGTAGTAAGGATCGGGATGGAAGATAGTATGAAGCCAATCAACAATAGTAGTCAAGCAATGAAGTCAAACAGATAAGACAAATAGGCAATGACTTCACGAAGACAAACTCAAAGTAAAGGGAGGGAAAAGATAGAACCAGTCACTTGTTGAAGACATAGGATTTGTTGGACCAGTTCCAGTTGCTGTGACAACTGTACGTCTGGTTAGGGAGGCTGAGATTCAACTCACAAGACCGCGTCTTCACCTTATTCCCCTTGAGCTAAGGACACGCGGTCCTCGCCCAATCACTCTGGTAAGTCTTCAAGGTAGACTTCCGAACCTTCACAGACTTTGTTCACCGGCGATCCACAATGACTCTTGGATGCTCAGAACGCGACGCCTAATCGGCTGGAGGATACACAGTCCTCAAGTGTAATAAGTCTTCAGGTCACTCAGACAAAAAGACTTAAGTGATGCCTAACACTCTTTGGCTCTGGGTGTTTGGGCTTTGTCCTCGCAAGGATTTCTCTCTCAAAGGCTTCGAGGTGGGTTGCTCTCAAAACGACAAAAGCCGTAAACTAACTCTGAGCAGCCACCAATTTATAGTGTAGGGGGTGGGCTATTTATAGCCACAAGGCAACCCGACCTGATATGTCCGAAATGACCCTGGGTCACTAAGGAACTGACACGTGTTCCAACGGTCAGATTTCAAACACACACGGCAACTTTACTTGGGCTACAAGCAAAGCTGACTCATCCAGCTCTGGATAAGATTTGCTCTCATTGTCTTCGCTCGAAGACATAGGATTTGGGTTGAGCATCACTTCAGTCACTCTGACTTTGTTCACTTGGACCCCACTTAACAGTACGGTGGTTCCTATGACTCAACAAAGAAGAAAAGGAAACAACGAAACAACTCAGTCTTCGCGCTCCATAGTCTTCACTCAATGTCTTCTCATGTCATAGTCTTCAATGTGATTGTCTTCACACACCACCATTGTCTTCAATGTCTTCATACATTTTTAGGGGTCATCTCCGGTAGGTAAACTGAATCAATGAGGGACACTACCTGCGTTATCCTGCAATTCTCACAAACGCATTAGTCCCTCAACCAACTTTGTCGTCAATACTTCAAAACCAACTAGGGGTGGCACTAGATGCACTTACAATCTCCCCCTTTTTGGTGATTGATGACAAACTGGTTGAAGTTTTCAACGGGAAAGAAGTATGTGAAATTGTAAAGGATAGGGTATTGTCTTCATAAGTGGCAAGGGCTCCCCCTGAAGATGTGCATACAAGTAATTTGCTTTTGGAATGCAAATGCACGTGGCAGGTTGTACTTGTGGAGATCCTCTTCAACTTATGAAGATAATTCATCATGCATGAAATAATATAACTTAAGAGAATGACATGCATAATGAAAAATGGACGTCTGCAGAATGATCTAAGTGCGGAAGTTATCATCGCACGTGGAAAAGCAAATAAGTAGCAGGCGACCATCGAGTTTAAGTGTTACAACTCAAAGAACGAAATATATCAAAAGCAAGAGTTGTAAACACATAGGCAAAATATAAAGCAACTGCCCATATGAACCCGCTTGAAGACTATCAAACTCATATGCTTCTCCCCCTTTTGTCCGTAATGACCAAAAAGGTATGAAGACATAGAGCATCTACTCGTCCTCATGAGTAGGTGAAGCAGCAGGGTTGTCGTTGTTGTTTGGCGGTGCAGACGAACTTGGTGCAGTGTCGATGCGTGCAGAAGTAGGGGGTGGTGAAGTAGCATCGTCTTCATCATCAATCACATTGGCATTCACAGTTGCAGCGGAGGAAGAATAGTCAGAGTCTTCAAGGGATGGAGTTCGTCGTAGGACAGCATTCCGTGGAGGAGTGGAGTCAAACTTGAATCTTTCAGTGAAGCCATCGTCTTGAAGATCTGCTTCAGCACTGAGCAGGGTCAAACTCTTCCATGATCGCCGACAGGTTTCGTGAGTGACAAATGCATTCTTGGTGGCAAGATTTCGAATGCGATTTACGTCCACCAAGAGGCTTTGCATCTGACGCTTTAGCCAAAAAGTGATGCTTATCTTGTTTCTGATGCAGTGCCACAAGAAGTTCTTAGTCATTTAGGACACGAGAGCGCTTCCTAGGCCTTTGAGCAATTGTGCTCTCAGTACCTTCAGTTGGCGCACGATGAGGTAGACGAGTGTTTCCAGCCATTGGATAGACATGAGTTACTGCTTGGACTCCTTCCATTGGCTGAGTGAAGCTTTGGTGTTCAGCATTTTGAAGACAAATAGGCTTCTTGGCAGGCTCAGGGTATATGGCTTCAACTGACATATCAACCTCTGGTAGAAAGATCACATGATTGCGAGCAGAGGGCTGATAGTTGATAGCAGAGTGTAGCTTGATGAGGCGCATGACCCATGGAGCATAGAATTTCAGGCCAAATAGGTCAGATCCAGACGCAGCCAGTTGCCGGAGGAAGAAATCTTGTACATTGAAGCTGATGCCATTGAGGATGTAAAAGACCAATGTCTTCATGGCTCCTTCAAGTTTTGCAGCTGATGAATGCCCTTTGATTGGCCATAAAGTCCGCCTGATGATGTGATATATTGTGCGTGGCAGATACTCAAGGTCATCAACAAAGAACTCCTTAGGGTATTCAGCGTCATGTGGCAAAGGCTTCATCATGCTCAACATCTGGCTCATGTTGGGTTCTGGCTTATGGAAGATGCTCTCCATTGCATTGCGGTGGTGTTGACAACCAGGTTCGTACAGCTCTCCGGGAGTGGATAGGCCTATAAGCTCAATGATGTCAAGAGCTTTGGCTTCATGATGAACATTTCCTGTCATCCACTCGAGAACCCATGTCTTTGTATCCCTGTTGTAGCCGCGAATGTGGAGGGTAGCATAGAATTGAAGCAAAAGTTCTTCATTCCAATGTTCTTTGTCTGTCACAAAGCTGAGCAGACCTGCATCACAAAAGCAGTCAAGTGCTTCTTCTAAGCATGGCAGTCCAGCAATGGCTTCAGTGTCGAGGCGCATATGAGGGAAAATGCGCCCTTGATCATACAGAACGCAGGAGTAATAGCTTCATTGCTGATGACTCCAGAAACGATCAGATGATATTCTTGGCCTTGAGTAGGGGTTCTTTGAGCTGTCAAAGAAGGTGTTGTGGCTTTTGAAGACATTTGCATTGAAGGGCCCTGTAGATGTGGCAGTACCTGGGAACCTTGGCAGTCTTCGCTTTGGTTTCTGGACCTGAGGCCTATGCTCAATGTGATAATCAAACTGAGGACCGGAGACATTAGGCGGAGGGACCATAACGGGCCATCTTACTGTGATTAGCTCGCCATGGTTGTATGCTTGCTCAATTGTATACGGCCTTGGTGGCGGAATAGGAGCAGTGGCAACAATAGTGGCTACAGGCTGCACTACAGAAGCTTCAGGAGCAGTTGCAGCATTGACTTCTGGCATGTTACTTGGGGCAGGCTCCACATTAGCTTCAGCCATGACTATGTCATTGGCTTCATTTGTGTTGGTGGTCGCAGCCTCAACGTTTTCAACCTCCACTGGTTGAGCTGGAGGGTTTGGCACAGGCACGTTCACTTCAGGAACAGCTTATTCAGTGATGGGGGAGTAGGGACACGTTCTTCTTGATGTTCGTCATCGGCTGATGCAGCCGGATTGTCTTCAGCAGCTTGGGCTTCAGACATGGAGACATTCACAGTTGGAGTGGCTTCTGAAATCACTTGATGTGCAACAGATTGGTGGTGCACTTCTCCTTCTGGAATGCTCAGAAGAGGGACTTGAGGCCTTGGTCCTTTGCGAAGCCTTTCTAATACAGGCGACGCCTTTGGAGATGGAGTTGGATGGGCCTCATCCTCTTCAACTTGCACAGATGGTGTGACTTGTTGTTGTTGGGGAGTACTGGGGGAGTCTTGTTGTTGTGGGCGATCAGCCCATGATGCATCCTGAGCAATTGGCGTCAGAGGACAACCAATGCTGATGATTTCGCTGTTCGTGAGAACAGGCGATGATACCACATTGTGTTCAATCTGAGGAAGAACTTCATCATCTTCAACATTGTCATGGTGACCAATGTCTTCAGCAGCGATGGGATCAACTGCTGGAATCTCTTCAGCATCATGAGCCTCTGTGGAAGCAGTCTCATGAACAATTATTCGTAGTTCTTGGTTTGCAGATGCAGGGCGAACCACTGAGATTGGTTCAACAACAAGGGGCTCTGTGGGAGCAGCCCAATTCTTCTTGGTTTTGTGCTTCTTCTTGGAGGGAGCAGCATCATAGGCTTCTGGGTTTTTCCTTTTTCTGGCTTCAGCCTCGGCAACCCTCGTCTTCTTCAGTTCTGAAGCAGTTGACATGACCTTTGGCTTCGAGCCAGTCATGCTGCTTGGGAAGACTATGCGAGGTTCATCTTGCCTTGATGGTGCAGATTGGACAGTTGATAGCTTCTTCTTCTTTGCAGCCATTCGGGGGTCAATGCCAGGACGACCAAGAGCCTTGTGCTGCTCAGCCTCATTGTAGGCTAGCACACACTTGTCAGCCAGACTCTTCACGCGCTCACAAGAGCCTCTAGATTCTTCATGCTTCTTGTGAAAGGCTTCTTTGAGCTCGTGCAGCATGATCTTGAAGTTCTTGACATCTTGCACGCTGAGCTTGGCCACATGCTTCTTGAACTGAGCTTTCTCATAGTCGATCTTGTGCTTCAGTTCAACAATGCGCTGAGCAAGAGCTAGCTCAAAAGCAATGGCGCCATTGAAGGCGACGCTGAGGCCAATTGGAAGTTGTAGATCATCAAAGCTGAGATTTGGGGCGTCAAACCACTCATCAATGAAGTTATGGATGATTGTCACATCAAAGAGAGGCAGATTATTGAAGATCTCTGCTTCTTCCTTGCTCTTGATCAGTTGCTCAAGAGCATCATCTGCAAGATCATCATCGCTGGACAGATCAATGTGCTCTTCATGCAGAATGGCAGCAGGAGTCAATGTCTGATCAGTACTCTTGATGATTTTCTGTTTCTTCTCCGTCTTCTTGGAGATGCGTGATAGATCTTCAGACTGCACACTGTCTTCAGGAGGTGTAGTGGCCAGTGGCTTCGCACGTGAAGCTTTTGGAGGAGGAGCTGATGTTGAAGCCTTAGTCTTCTTTAGCTTCTGCGGCTTTGGAGGAGGAGCTTGGGCTTCATCAGTGTCAGCATCATTATCAGAATGATCCACTTTGGCACCTTGTACCAAGATGGATGAGATGAGGCCATCAAGGTTTGAAAAGGGGCCGATTTCATTGGGTTCCGCATCACGTGAGCCGTCATCACGGGGAGCAGAGGGACCAGGGTTGAAGTCTAATCCCAATGACTTCTTGTTTTCCTTGGCCGATGCCTTTGCATGCTGGAAGTTGCGCTTGAAGAGATTGTCGTCACGACACCAGAGCAATGATGATGGGTCGGCATTTTCAGGCTGTGGTCCATGGACCATACAAGGATAGAATTCTTGTGCAATACCTTCAGCTCTGTTCTTGGGTGGAAGGCCTCGATAGAGAATATCACCCCAAGGACTTTTGATAGCATTCTTCTCAGCATACTCTTGGGTCACAAACTTGTACTTGAACCATTGTTCAGCCCAATATCGTCGAATCCATTGGATTCGTGTCTTGTGATGATTGTAATCCTCATCAGGATCTCTCTTGTAAAGGTCTGCGAGGTCATCAGGCAAATCTTTTGATGTTCCCCCTCGACGCTGTCTGCCACCCTTCCTTACTGATTTCTCTGCGGCCATGAACTTCAAACTGAATGGTTTCAATACGTTCAAAGGCTTCAAGGGCTTTCGCTTGCTGGTCAAACAGGAACTGGCTTCGGGAGAGTTAATGTGTTGCTGTAAGAATTCTGCAAACGAATGCAGACTATGAGAACCTAGGGATTCTCCCACGGACATGTACCAGTGACAGCATTAGAGATGCGAGGGAAGGGGAAGAGGTCATATGCATTCTCAGAAGTTTTGAAGATAAATCAGTTATAAGACATTGACCTCATGTTGCAAAGACATTCACTTATATGCTAAGAGTTGGTTCCAGATTTGTACGAATCCGTGAATAAGTACAAGTGAGGAATCTAACTAGATATGAAGCTTAAGTGAATATACTAGGCAGTATGAGATGCAGACAGAATAAATCTAACATTGTGTAGACAGAAACCAATTTTGGTAAATAGGATGAATCATTGAGGATCAAAAAGGTGGTAAAAATAGAGTTATATTTACCACACGAAGAACTGCTAGATGGGATGAATAGGAGACCGAGCAGTTCAATCCACTGTGCCCTAACTTGGCGATGGAGGACACCTACGGCGGCGGCGGAGAGGACGATGTCCGCGGCCGGCGTGAGGACAGCGTCGGAGAAGTTGCGGCAGCTAAGCGCTTCGTCGCCGGCGTCGTCGAGAGCTAGTGGTGGCGCTAGGGTTTTGACGAGGTGGAGAGGTGGAAGAAGGTTTTCTTGACCGCAGGGGACACGTATTTATAAGAAGGTGTGCGGCATAGCGCAATTACGCAGGTGCCCCTCCCTGTTCACATCTGAGGGACACATGGCAAGCATGCAACATACTCAGAGTTGTCCCACGTTCCCACGCCCGCCACGTTTGTTGGATAGTTGTTCCGGCTTCTACGGATTTTAACCAATAAGGATGAATCATTTAAAACAGACTTAATGTTTGTCTCTGTGTCTTCTGCTGACAAGGATACAGAGAGGACATTTGACAGTTTCAATATAATGCATATGATTTGGATAGATAGAGTTTGGGATAGAAAGCATAGAGAGATTAGGGTCCGATCACATTCACTTAGTTCAAAAGATTCAACAATGAAGACATAGCTATAAGTGAATGCTGTAGAGGACAGAATACTAGTATATATATATATATGAGAAAGCAATTAAATCAACATAGTGAAGTAAATCATGAAGATAAGTTGAAATTTTGAAGACAAATCAAATGCGAAGATATTGCAAAAATAACGCCATGAGTGAAACACTTCAAACCAAGAAATTTTGGTGGTGGCGTTACCCACCGTATAGGAAGTATTAGACCCAGACACGGCGCGCAATTATCGTGGCGCTCCGAAGTCAAATTCCACGTTAATATATTCACACTTAGAATGTAAGTCTTCATTGATTGAAGATATACTTTACTTCGTGTGTTGCACATCTAAGTCATCAACGTGCATAAGTGTTAGGATGTGTGCCTGATCACAGGACATTTGAGGATTCCAAGATATTTAGCTCACACCGTAACTTGCAAAACCTTTTCTCATCCAAGGGCTTTGTGAAGATATCTGCCAGTTGCTCTTCAGTGTTGACGTGAATGATGTCAATATCTTTCTTCATGACATGATCTCTGAGAAAGTGATGACGAATTTCAATGTGCTTTGTCTTCGAGTGCTGGACTGGATTGTTGGCAATCTTGATGGCGCTTTTGTTGTCGCAGAAGAGAGGTACTTGTTTCAGATTGACGCCATAGTCCTTGAGAGTTTGCTTCATCCATAGAAGCTGAGCGCAGCAAGATCCAGCAGCAATGTATTCAGATTCAGCAGTTGAGAGTGATACACAGTTTTGCTTCTTTGAAGACCAACAGACAAGTGGTCGTCCCAGAAAGTGACATGTGCCTGATGTAGACTTTCGATCCACCTTGTCACTAGCATAATCAGCATCCGAGAATCCAACCAGATCAAATTTTGAGCCCTTCGGATACCATAATCCGAGTGTTGGGGTGTAAGCCAAATATCCAAGAATTCGCTTCACAGCTAAGTGATGCGATTCCTTTGGTGCCACTTGGAATCGAGCACACATGCAAACACTAAGCATAATATCTGGCCTAGATTCACATAGGTAAAGTAAAGAACCAATCATGGAGCGGTATACCTTTTGATCGAACTCTTTACCATTGTCGTCGGGACCAAGATGGTGTTTGGCTGGCATTGGCGTTGTGTAACCTTTGCAATCTTGCATTCCAAACTTCTTCAGACAGTCTTTGAGATACTTTTCTTGAGATATGAAGATGCCATTCCTCTGCTGACGAATTTGAAGACCAAGGAAGAACTTCAGCTCACCCATCATGGACATCTGATATTGCTCTTGCATCATGTATCCAAACTCATCACTATACTTCTGGTTGGTGCAGCCGAAGATAATGTCATCCACATATATTTGGCATACAAACAGTTCACCATCATATGTCTTCGTGAAGAGTGTGGGATCGAGGGATCCAGGTTTGAAGCCTTTGCTCTTCAGGATGTCTTTGATCGTATCATACCAAGCGCGAGGAGCTTGTTTGAGGCCATACAGTGCTTTGTTCAGCTTGTACACCATATCAGGATGTAGACACGGTTGATGATGTGACATGTTGTATCAATAGCTTCAGGCCAGAACTTTCTTGGTGTCTTGTACTCGTCGAGCATTGTTCGAGCCATCTCAATGAGGGTTCTGTTCTTGCGCTCTACAATGCCATTTTGCTGAGGTGTGTATGGGGCAGAAAACTCATGAGTGATTCCCATTGTATCCAGATAAAGATCAAGCCCGGTATTCTTGAACTCAGTGCCGTTGTCACTTCTGATATGCTTGATCTTGACGCCATAATTGTTCATGGCATGATTTGCGAAGCGTTTGAAGACATCTTGCACTTCAGTCTTGTAGAGAATTATGTGCACCCATGTATATCTTGAGTAGTCATCAACAATTACGAAGCCATAGAGACAAGCTGTTGTTGTGAGGTTAGAGTAGTGAGTAGGGCCAAATAAGTCCATGTGTAACAGCTCGAAGGGTTGAGATGTCGTCATCATTGTCTTCGAGGGGTGCTTGGCCCTAGTCATCTTTCCAGCTTCGCAGGCACCACACAAATGATCCTTCTTGAACTTGACACCGTCAATGCCTATGACATGCTTCTTCTTGACGAGTGTGTGTAAGTTTCTCATGCCAGCATGCCCCAGCCTCCGATGCCAGAGCCAGCATTCTAAAGCTTTTGCAAGAAGACATACGGCAAGCTGTGGACCTGCTGAGAAATCTACCATGTATAGATCATCTTTCCTATACCCTTCAAAGACTAGAGACTTGTCAGATTCCATTAGTACAAGGCAACGATATTTTCCGAATAGCACAATCATGTTTAAGTCACAAAGCATTGAGACAGACATTAAGTTGAACCCAAGGGATTCAACAAGCATCACTTTATCCATGTGTTGATCCTTTGAGATTGCAACTCTACCTAGACCCAATACCTTGCTTTTACCAGTGTCAGCAAATGTGATGTGACTCTTGTCTGATGACCGTAGGGTTGAGTCCATGAGAAGACTTCGATCACCAGTCATATGATTAGTGCATCTGCTGTCCATAATCCACTCTGAAGCATGAGGTGTCATACCCTACAGTGCAGTTAGGAGGATAGGCTTCACATAGAGTGTTGTGAAGCATAAGCATTTGATGCACACAAGGATTATCATAGCTTAGATCACGGTTAGAACTCATAGTATGACTAGTAAGCGATTCTCATATGAAATATATAGTAAGACCATTTTATCATGCGTCCCTTATAGTGTTTTAGGTCCCCGGCAATAGTATCGGACGCCTTTGATTGCTGGTTGGAGACCATATTCTGCAAAAGAGAGTTAATTCTTCTTCACCACCCACATCTTCAGGGGTGGCTTAGAAGAAATGAGTCTAAGTGCAGCATCTGAGAATTTCGGCTTTGGAGCCCTAGCAAATAGCCTTGCAAGAGATGAATGATACTCATATGAATAAGCAGAAAAGTTCTTAGTTCTATGAACATAGCGGTTTGAAGACACACGCTCATATTCATAAGTTTGAGTACGATTTCCCTGCAAAACATTGGCGTTAGGGTGTCTCAGGTGAGTCCTGTATCCGTATGAAGCCGTTGGACCATATGATGCCTTTGGTCTGGGGTTTGTCTTCTTCCCTGGTGGTGTCATGACCACATTCACAGGAAGATTCTCAAGACAACTTTTGGGAACCCAGATCTTCTTCATAGGTGGTCCATTCCTGCAGTTAGTACCAATATACCTGGCAAACACTTCACCATTCTGATTTTTGAATAGTTTATAGTTTGCATCAAAGGATTCATCAATGATAATAGGATTAGCACAGGTAAAGCCAGATAAGGTGGATGGATCCACTGAAGGTTCCTTTGCAGCAACCCATGTGGTTTTGGGATACTGCTCAGGCTTCCAGTAGGATCCATCAACATTCCTTTTCCTCTCGAACCCAACACCCTCTTTCCTAGGGTTTCGGTTCAGAATCTGCTTTTTGTGGACATCGCAAAGTGTCTGATGTCCTTTCAGACTTTTATACATCCCTATTTCAAGCAATGTCTTCAACCTAGCATTTTCATCAGCAATAGTAGTGGTATCCTCAGCAGAGGGGTTAGTTACCACATCAGTAGTTGAAGACAAAGCAACAGTAGCAGCAGTGGAACATTCAGCAACAGAGGTAGCGTTATCACGCTCAATGCATTTCAGACATGGTGGTTCAAATCCTTCCTGAGCAACGCTGATTTGTTGAGCAAGTAATGGATCGTGCTCCTTCAGAAGATCTCCATAATCCACTCTTATCTTTTCAAGATCTTGCTTTCTTTGAAGACATTCAGAAGAAAGCTTCTCATGATCAGACAAGAGAGCAATATGTTGATCTTCAAGGGCGTCAAACTTGGAATGAAGTCTCTGAAGACTCTCAGCCAATGCTTTTGACTGATCCATTTCTTCGCCCAACATATCATCGCTCTTACTAAGCATGTTTTGAACCTTTTCCAAGGCTCTTTGTTGTTTAGTGGCAAGGGAAGCAAGTTTGACATAGCTGGGGCCAAATTCATCATCACTAATTTCAGAGAGGTAGCATTCAGTTACCTTAGCACCCCCTGCCATGAGGCATGGTGAAGATGAAGACGATTCAGGTGGAAAGGTCATCTCTTTAAGAGACTCCTTGTAGTCATCAAGCCAAGGATCATGACGATTAAGATGACCTTCATAGACCTCAGAAAGCCGGTCCCAGATTAGCTTCGCGTGATTGAGGTGCATGACGTTCCTGAACTAATTTCAGGACAGGCAGGAGCAGATGATATCCTTCGCTGTGAGGTTCAGTAGAGTGTATTTGCGAATGTCATCAGCCTCTGCCATCTTGCATAGATCGGTAAGACCAATCTCAGTGACGGTCCACAGTTCGCTATTCATAGCCATGAGTCGCTTCTTCATCATGGCCTTCCACCGAGGATACTCATGACCGTCAAAAGTGGGGCAAGATACATTCCTCAATCCTGCAGTCGACATAGCTAAACTCCAGGTGGTTAAACCGAATCACACAGAACAAGGGAGTACCTTGCTCTGATACCAATTGAAAGTGCTAGTTATCGACTAGAGGGGGAGTGAATAGGCAATTTTTATCAAAGTCTTCAAAACGTGGAAGTTTCAAAGACAAGCAATAGAAATGACCTAATTGATATGCAGCGGAAGATAAACTACAACAAGCAAGCCATAGTCAAGTATGCAATAATGTGAACGTACAAAGACTAATAGCAGCTAGGTAGTAAGGATCGGGATGGAAGATAGTATGAAGCCAATCAACGATAGTAGTCAAGCAATGAAGTCAAACAGATAAGACAAATAGGCAATGACTTCACGAAGACAAACTCAAAGTAAAGGGAGGGAAAAGATAGAACCAGTCACTTGTTGAAGACACAAGATTTGTTGGACCAGTTCCAGTTGCTGTGACAACTGTACGTCTGGTTAGGGAGGCTGAGATTCAACTTAGAAGACCACGTCTTCACCTTATTCCCCTTGAGATAAGGACACACAGTCCTCGCCCAATCACTCTGGTAAGTCTTCAAGGTAGACTTCTGAACCTTCACAGACTTCGTTCACTGGCGATCCACAATGACTCTTGGATGCTCAGAACGCGACGCCTAACCGGCTGGAGGATACACAGTCCTCAAGTGTAATAAGTCTTCAGGTCACTCAGACAGAAAGACATCAGTGATGCCTAACACTCTTTGGCTCTAGGTGTTTGGGCTTTGTCCTCGCAAGGATTTCTCTCTCAAAGGCTTCGAGGTGGGTTGCTCTCAAAACGACAAAAGTCGTAAACTAACTCTGAGCAGCCACCAATTTATGGTGTAGGGGGTGGACTATTTATAGCCACAAGGCAACCCGACCTGATATGTCCGAAATGACCCTGGGTCACTAAGGAACTGACACGTGTTCCAACGGTCAGATTTCAAACACACACGGCAACTTTACTTGGGCTACAAGCAAAACTGACTCATCCAGCTCTGGATAAGATTTGCTCTCATTGTCTTTGCTCGAAGACATAGGATTTGGGTTAAGCATCACTTCAGTCACTCTGACTTTGTTCACTTGGACCCCACTTAACAGTACGGTGGTTCCTATGACTCAACAAAGAAGAAAAGGAAACAATGAAACAACTCAGTCTTCGCGCTCCATAGTCTTCACTCAATGTCTTCTCATGTCATAGTCTTCAATGTGAATATCTTCACACACCACCATTGTCTTCAATGTCTTCATACATTTTTAGGGGTCATCTCCGGTAGGTCCTGCAATTCTCACAAACGCATTAGTCCCTCAACCAACTTTGTCGTCAATACTCCAAAACCAACTAGGGGTGGCACTAGATGCACTTACAGGGCTATTTATAGCCAGGAGGCAACCCGACCTGATTTGTCCAAAATGACCCTGGGTCACTAAGGAACTGACATGTGTCCAACGATCCGATTTCAGACACACACGGCAGCTTGACTTGGGCTACAAGTAAAGTTGACTCATCCATCTCTGGATAAGATTTGCTCTCATTGTCTTCGCTCAAAGACATAGGATTTGGTTGAGCATCTCATCAGTCACTCTGACATTGTTCACTTGGACCCCGCTTAACAATATGGTGGTTCCTATGACTCAACAAAGAAGAAAGGAAACTACAAAACAACTATGTCTTCGCACTCCATAGTCTTCATGCGATGTCTTCTCATGTCATTGTCTTCAATGTGAATATCTTCACAAACCACCATTGTCTTCAATGTCTTCACACATTTTTACGGGTCATCTCTGGTAGGTAAACCGAATCAATATGGGACTACTACCTGTGTTATCCTACAATTCTCACAAACACATTAGTCCCTCAACCAAGTTTGTCGTCAATACTCCAAAACCAACTAGGGGTGGCACTAGATGCACTTACAATCTCCCCCTTTTTGGTGATTGATGACAAACTGGTTGAAGTTTTCAACGGGTATAAAAGTATGTGAAAGTTTAAGGATTAAGGCATTGTCTTCATAAGTAGCAAAAGGCTCCCCCTGAAGATGTGCATATAAGTAGTTTGCTTTTGAATGCAAATGCACATGGCAGGTTTTACTTTGTGGAGATCCTCTTCAACTTATGAAGACAATTCATCATGCATATAAAGATATAACAAAGATAATGATATGCATAATGAAAAATGGACGTCTGCGGAATGACTTCATGCAGAGTTTATCATCGCATCACAAAGTAGCAGAAAAAGTAGCAGACGACCATCGAGTTTAAGTGTTACAACTCAAAGAACCAAATGTATCAAAAGACAAGAGTTGTAAATACTTCGCAAAAATAATGCAACCACCCATAAGGACCCGCTTGAAGACTATCAACTCATATACTTCTCCCCCTTTTGTTAGTAATGACCAAAAAGGTTTGAAGACATAGAGCATATACTCGTTTCCAGAAGGAGCAGATGATGGAGAAGGGTCGACGTTGGTGTTTGGTGGTGTAGAAGGGCCTGATGCAGTGTCAAGATGCAGTGCAACCATGGTCGGTGAAGTGGTGTCTTCTTCTTCATTGACGACTTTCGCAACAACAATTGCAGCCGAAGATGAATACTCAGAATCTTCAATTGAGGGAGTGCGGCGCCAGCTTGCATTTTGTGGAGGCCTGTAATCAAACTTGAAGCCCTCGATGAAGCCATCTTCGCAAAGATCGTCTTCAGGACATAGCAGCATGAGGCTCTTCCAGGACCGCCGACAGGCTTCATGGGCAACAAACGAGTTCTTGGTGGCCAGGTTCCGAATGCGATTGACATCCACCAAGAGACTTTGCATCTAACGCTTTAGCTAGTCGTGGTGCTTATCTTGCTTCTCATGTAAGGCCACAAGTAGCTCTCGGTCATTGAGTACACGAGAATGCTTCCGAGGCCTTTGGGCAATTGTACTAGTAGTGGCTTCGGTGTTGGCACGATGGGGCATACGCATATTGCCAGCCAAAGGATAATTAGGAGTTGCAGCATTGGGGACATGAATTCCTTCTATTGGTTGTGTGAAGCTTTGATAATCAACCTTATGAAGATATAGAGGCTCCTTGGTAGGCTCAGGGTAGATGGCTTCAACGGACAGATCAACCTCAGGAAGAAAGACAAGATGGTTGCATGCTGAGGGCTAATAGTCGACAGAAGAATTGAGTTTGATCAGGTGCATCACCCATGGAGCATAAAACTTCAGGCCAAATAGATCAATCCCAGATGCAGCAAGTTGTCTCATGAAGAAATCCTAGGAATTGAATCTGATGCCATTGACAATATAAAATAATAAAGTCTTCAAGGTCCCTTCAAGTTTGGCATCGGAAGAATGTCCCTTGATAGGCCATAGAGTACGCCTCAGTATATGATAGACTGTGCGTGGCAAGTACTCGAGGTCCTTGACGAAGAATTCCTTGGGCTATTCAGCATCTTGAGGCAATGGCTTCATCATACTAAGCATCTGACTCATATTGGGTTCAGGCCTTTGAAAAATACTCTGCAGTTCATTTCTGTGAAGCTGACAGCCAGGCTCATACAATTCACCTAGAGTGGGCAGGGAGGTAAGCTTGATGATGTCTTGAGCTTTGGCTTCATGGTGCACATCTCCTGTCATCCACTCAAGGATCCATGTCTTCGGATCCCTGTTGTAGCCACGAATGTGAAGAGTGGCATAGAGCTGCAGTAGAAGCTCTTCATTCTAGTGCTCTTTGTCAGTAACAAATTGCAGAAGACCAGCATCCCAAAAGCAGTCCAGTGCTTCATCAAGACAGGGCAGCCCAGCAACAGCTTCACAATCAAGATGCAGGTGAGGAAAGATTCGCTCTTGATTGTAGAGGATACAAGAGTAGTAGCTGCGCTGTTGATGGCTCCAAAATTGATCGGAAGATATCTTTGGCTTCGAGTATGGATTCTTGGCACTGTCAAAGAAGGTATTGTGTGCTCTGAAGCTGTTCATGCTGAAAGATCCTGGCGATGTAGCAGCACCTAGAAGCCTTGGCAGCCTCGGCTTTGGCTTCTGAACTTGTGGTCGCTGCACCACATGATAGTCATATTGTGGTCCGGGAGCTGTGGGAGGAACCAAAATGGGCCATCTCACTGTGACAAGCTAGCCGCGATTGTAGGCCTGTTCCATTGTGTGAGGCCTTGGAGGTGGAACAGTGGCTTCAGCATTCACAGTGGCTTCAGGCACCACATTAGCTTCAGGCTCCACATTATCTTCGGCCATGACAACGTCATTTGCGTCAGTAGCATTGTTTGTGGCAGCCTTAGTGTTTTCAACCTCCGTTCATTGCAGAATAGGTCTGGCACAATCACATTCTCCTCGAGAATGACTTGGTCTGTGGTAGGGGTGTGGCAACTCTTTCTCCTTGATTTTCATCGGTCGATGCAGCCGGAATGTCTTCAGCAGATTTAGCTTCAGACTTAGAGACATTCGCAGTAGGGGTGGATTCAGGAAACACTTGACGTGCTACTGAGCTTTGTTGCACTTCCCCTTCTAGAATGCTCGACATGGTGACCTGGGGCCTGGGGCCTTTGCAAAGCCTGTGATATGCAGGCAACGTCTTTGGTGATGGAGTGGTCTTCACTATGTAGTTGTCATCGTCAAGTACCAGAGTGGTGACTTGAGGTGGTGGAGTTCTGGGTGTCTCATCATCAATGGGGGTTTCTTGCTGTGAGCGCTCGGCCCATGAGTCATCTTGAGAGATTGGCGTCAATGGACGACCAATGTTGATTAGTTCACTGCTCGTTGGAGTAGGCGATTATACTGAATAGGGATCGAGCAGAGGAAGGACTTCATCATCTTCAACATTGTCTACATGACCAATGATTTCAGCTGTGATGGGGTCTGAGAGGCCGCAGCACGCTCTTTCTTTGAAGACTTTGTCTTCAACTTCTTCGTTGATGGGGCCTCATCAGAAGCATCCTTGTGCTTGCGCTTCTTGGCTTCGGCTTCAGCTGCCCTTGTATTCTTCAGCTCTGAAGCTGCTGAGGTGACCTTAGGCTTCGAGCCTGTCATGCTGGCAGGGAAGACAATGCGAGGTGCTTCCTGCTTTGGTGCTTCAGTTTGTGTCATAGCAGACTTCTTTTGTTTGGCAGCCATCCTGGGATCAACGCTAGGGCGCCCAAGAGCTTTGTGCTTCTCAGCTTCATTGTGTGCTTGAACACATTTCTGTGCGAAGTACTTCATGGGCTCTCGTGAGCCTTTAGCCTCATTGCACTTCTTGTGAAACTCTTCCTTGAGGTCATGGAGCATCTTCTTGAAGATTTGAACATCTTCCACGCTGAGCTTGGCCATGTTCTTCTTGAAGTGAGTCTTCTCATAATCAATTTTGTTCTTGAGCTCAACTATCTTCTGAGCCAAGGCCAACTCATTATTAATGGCTCCATGGAATATGATGCTGATGTCCACCGGAAGCTGAAGATCATCAATGCTAATGCTCCGGTCGTCGAACCACTCATCAATGAAGTTGTTAAGAATGTCAACATCAAAGAGGGGCAGATCGTTGAAGATCTTCGCCTCTTGCTTGCTCTTGATTAGCATCTCAAGGGCATCATCACCAAGATCTTCATCACTGGACAGATCAACTGTGTCATCCTCATTGCACAAAACGGCAGCAGGAGTCAGTTCATGTCCAGAAATCTTCTTGGGTTTCTTGGCTTTCATTGTCTTCTCGGCCTTCTTAGAGACACGAGACAAATCTTCAGACTGTACACTGGGTTTAGGAGGTGCAGTGTCCAAGGGCTTCATAGTCGAAGCTTTTGGTGCGGCAAAGGGCTTTGAAGCCTTTGTCTTCTTCTTCTTCTGTGGCTTTGGTGGTGCTGGTGCTTCTTCAGAGTTAGTGTCATCAGCGGATTGATCCACAGTGGCCCGCTGAGCAGCAATGTGGGAGAGGAGGCCATCAAAGTTGTTGAAGGGGCTGATGACATTTGGATTAGCATCGCATGTGCCATCCGGCCTATGAGAAGATGGACCAGGGTTGAAGTTGATTCCAAGATTTTTCTTGTTCTTCACAGCTCACTCTTTTGCAAACCGATAGTTGCGCTTGAAGAGATTGTCTTTGCGACACCATAACATAGATGATGGGTCGGCATTCTCTGGCTTCGGTCCTCGGACCATGCATGGGTAGAAGCCTTGAGCAATGGCTTTAGACTTGGACTTGGGCTGTAGATTCCTGTACAAAATATCTCCCCATGGGCGCTTGATGGCGTTCTTTTCAGCATACTCTGCAGTGATGAATCTGTACTTGAACCATTCTTCTGCCCAATATCTTCGAATCCATTGGATTCGGTCTTGCGCTGGCCATAGCTTTCCTCAGGATTTGACTTGTACATTTCATACATATCAGGAGGTAAATCCTTAGCAGTATTTCCACGGGGCTTCCTGCCACCTTTTCTTGCAGATTTCTCAGTGGCTATTATATTCAGACTGAATGGCTTCAAAACTGCGAATGGCTTCTTTTTGCTGGTCAGACAAGAACTGGCATCAGGGGAGTGAATATGACGTTGTAAGAACACTACAAATGAATCCAGACTATGAGAACCAAGGGATTCTCCCACGGACATGTACCTGTGACAGCATTATAGGTGTGAGGGATGGGGAAGAGGTCATATGCATTCTCAGAAGATTTTGAAGATAAATCAGTTTGAAGACATTGACCTCATAGTGCGAAGACATTCACTTATTTGAAGAGAGTTGGTTCCAGATTTGTACGAATCCATGAATAAGTACAAGTGAGGAATCTAACTAGTTATGAAGCATAAGTGAATATACTTGGCATGATATGAGATGCAGATGAAGACAAATCCAGATTTGGAAGTGAAGAAACCACTTTTGGTTGAAATGGACGGATTTGACGGATCAAAAAGGTAGTAAAAAGTAAGTTTTAATTACCGTTGACGAACTGCTAGACGAGGTAGAGAGAGAGAGGG
Source organism: Triticum aestivum (assembly GCF_018294505.1). Lineage (NCBI taxonomy): Eukaryota > Viridiplantae > Streptophyta > Magnoliopsida > Poales > Poaceae > Triticum > Triticum aestivum. The sequence goes on from NC_057813.1 coordinate 606,933,856, forward strand.
CGAGTAGTTCAATCTCCCGCGCCCTAACTTGGCGGCAGAAGACACCTATGGCGGCGGCAGAGAGGACGAGGTCCGTGGCCGACGTGAGGACGGCGTTGAAGAAGTTGCGGTAGCTAAGCGCTTTGTCTCCGGCGTCGATGGGAACTAGCGGAGGCGCTAGGGTTTGTGCGAGGTGGCGAGGTGGAAGAAGAGATAATGACCGTGGGGTGTGAGTATTTATAAGGAAAGGGACAACACATCATAATTACGCAGGTGCCCCTGGCGGTTCACATATGAAGGACACGTGGCATGCATGCAACTTATTGGAAGTTGTTCCATGTTCCCACGCACGCCTCGATTGTCGGGTGGTCATTCCGGCTAGTATTCATGCAATAAGGATACAACATTAAAAACAGATTTAAATGTTTGTCTCTTTGTCTTCTGTTGACAAGGACTCGGAGAAAACAATCGACATGTGTCAATAGAATGCATATGATTTGGACAGATAGAATTTGAGGAAGAAGCACATAAGAGGTTAGGGTCCGATCACATTCACTTAGATCAATAAAGATTCAAGTATGAAGACATAGCTATAAGTGAATGTTGTAGAGGACAGAACACAAATATATATATATATATATATATATATAGACACACACACACACCAACTCAACATTGCGAAGATAAACCTTGAAGTCAAATCAATGTTGAATGCAAACCAAATGCGAAGACTATGCAACCATGACGCCAAAAGAAATACTTCAATAAGATATTGGTGGTGGCGTTACCCACCGTATAGGAAGTATTAGACCCAGACATGGCGCACACTTATCGTGGCGCTCCGAAGTCAAATTCCACGTTAATGTATTCATACTTAGAGTGTATGTCTTCATTGATTGAACATATACGTTACTTCGTGTGTTGCACATCTAAGTCATCAACATGCATAAGCGTTAGGATGTGTGTCCAATTACAGGACATTTAAGGAATCTAAGATATTTAGCTCACACCACAACTTGCAAAATCTTTTGTCATCCAAGGGCTTTGTGAAGATATTTGTCAATTGCTCTTCAGTGTTGACGTGAATGATATCAATATCTTCCTTCATGACATGATCTCTGAGAAAGTGATGACGGATCTGAATGTGCTTTGTCTTCGAGTGCTGAGCTGGGTTGTAGTCAATCTTGATGGCGCTTTCATTGTCGTAGTAGAGTGGCACATGCTTCAGATGGATACCATAGTCCTTGAGAGTTTGCTTCATCCATAGAAGCTGAGCGCGGCTAGATCCAGCAGCAATGTGTTCAGATTCAGCAGCGGAGAGAGATACACAGTTCTGCTTCTTTGAAGACCAACATACAAGAGATCGTCCAAGAAAGTGACATGTGCCTGATGTGGACTTGCGATCAAACTTGTCACCAGCATAATCAGCATCTGAGAATCCAACTAGATCAAACTCTGAGCCCTTTGTATACCATAATCCTAGTGTTGGCGTGTAAGCCAAATATCGAAGAATTTGCTTCACAGCTAAGTGATGTGATTCCTTTGGTGCCGCTTGGAATCGGGCACACATGCAAACGCTAAGCATTATATCTGGCCTAGATGCACATAAATATAGTAAAGAACCAATCATGGAGGAGTATACCTTTTGATCGAACTCTTTACCATTGTCGCCGGGGCCCAGATGACTTTTGGTCGGCATTGGCGTCGTGTATCCTTCGTAGTATTGCATTCCAAACTTCTTCAGGCAATCTTTGAGGTATTTTCTTGTGATATGAAGATGTCGTTGCTCTACTGACGGATTTGAAGACCGAGGAAGATAGTAGTAAGGATCAGGATGGAAGATAGTATGAAGCCAAATAACAACAGTGTTCACACAGTGAAAACAATCAGATCATGCAGGGAGGCAATGAATTCACGATGACAAACTTTAAGTAAAGAGAGCTAAAGGATAGAACCAGTTGCTTGGAGAGGACAAGGATTTGTTGGACCAGTTCTAGTTGTTGTGACAACTATACGCCTGGTTAGGGAGGCTGAGATTCAACTCAGAAGACTGCGTCTTCACCTTATTCCCCTTGAGCTAAGGACACTTACACTAGTAGAAAACAGGGCTTTCGTTTGGGACATATAAGTCCATTAGTCCCGGTTCAGTCATGAACCGGGACTAATGTGAGCATTAGTCCCGGTTCATGCGGCAAAGGCATTAGTCCCGGTTCAAATGGGATCTCTAGTCCCGGTTGGTGCCACGAACCAGGACTAAAGGGTGCGATGCCCATTAGTACCGGTTCGTGGCACGAACCGGTACTAAAGGTCCCATTTTCAAACTCTACCCCCCCCTCCCGCCCCGTGGATCACCTTTTCAGTTTTGTAAAAAGCAAAAGAAAATGATAAAAACTTCAAAAATTAAAATCCTTCCAGATGTAGTTATGTTACTACATCTACTAGTTAGGAAAATTTAAAAACTTAAATTTGGACATGTTTTTGCAAAAAGTGTAGGGAAAATGTAAAACGGCTATAACTTTTGCATACTATGTCAGAAAAAACGTATAATATATCAAAATGTTCAGCATGAAAATCCGCATCCGATTTTGGCAGCCTACGACCTGTTTGCAAATTTTTAGAATCCTCAAATTCTAAAAGGAAAAAAAGTTATGCTCAAATTTCAGTTTTTTTAATTTTTTTTAATTTTTGTTAAATCTGGTCAAACTATGGTCAAACTACTTATTCAAGAAGTATTAGTGTTACTAAATAATTATTCAAGAATATTAGTGTTACTAAATAATTATTTTAGTTTTTTTGAATTTTGGTCAAATCTGGTCAAACTGTGGTCAAACAATGGTCAAACTACTTATTCAAGAAATATTAGTGTTACTAAATAATTATTTCAGTTTTTTGAATTTTGGTCAAATCTGGTCAAACTATGGTCAAACTATGGTCAAACTGTGGTCAAACTACTTATTCAAGAAATATTAGTGTTACTAAATAATTATTGTTTTTAGAACAATAATTTCAAACTCAAACAGTGAAATTTGTGACTTCATGCTCAAACTAAATTCCTGAGGGTTAATAGGATTGACATCTTACTATTGTCAGGAAAACAACAAGTGCAGACTTGGAAACGAGGGAGAATAGAACCCGGAAGTTAAGCGTGCTCAGGTTGGAGTAGTGAGAGGATGGATGACCGTGTGGGAAGTTAGATGATTTGGAATGATGAGGGGTGATTAGAGATTAGAGGATAAATTGAGCAGTGATGAGGGGTGATTAGAGATTAGAGGTTAAAATAATTCAGAAAATTGAAAATAAAAAAATTCAAAAAATTTCAAAAAAAAATAAAAAAATCAGAAAATTTCCTTTAGTACCGGTCGGTGTTACCAACCGGGACTAATGGTGGACCTCCAGGCAGCGGCCACGTGGACGGCCTTTAGTCCCGGTTCGTGTAAGAACCGGGACTAAAGGGGAGGCTTTAGTAACGACCCTTTAGTCCCGGTTCCAGAACCGGGACTAAAGGCCCTTATGAACCGGGACAATAGGCCCTTTTCTACTAGTGTTAGTCCTCGTCCAATCACTCTGGTAAGTCTTCAAGGTAGACTTTCAAACCTTCACAGATTTCGTTCACCGGCAATCCATAATGACTCTTGGATGCTCAGAAGCGACACCTAACCAGCTGGAGGATTCACAGTCCTCAAGTGTAACAAGTCTTCAGATCACGCGGACAAAAAGACTTCAGTGATGCCTTACACTCTTTGGCTCTGGATGTTTTGGGCTTTGTCCTCGCAAGGATCTCTCTCTGAAATGCTTCGGAGGTGGGTTGCTCTCAAACGACAAAAGCCGTGCACTAACTCTGAGCAGCCACCAATTTATGGTGTAGAGGGTGGGCTATTTATAGCCAGGAGGCAACCCGACATGATTTTTCCAAAATGACTCTGGGTCACTAAGGAACTGACACGTGTCCAACGGTCAAATTTCAAACACACGCGACAGCTTGACTTGGGCTACAAGTAAAGCTGACTCATCCAGCTCTGGATAAAATTTGCTCTCATTGTCTTCGCTCAAAGACATAGGATTTGGTTGAACATCACATCAGTCACTCTGACTTTGTTCACTTGGACTCCACTTAACAGTACGGTGGTTCCTATGACTCAACAAAGAAGAAAAGAAAACTACGAAACAATTATGTCTTCGCACTCCATAGTCTTCATGCGATGTCTTCTCATGCCATTGTCTTCAATGTGAATATCTTCACAGACCACCATTGTCTTCAATGTCTTCACACATTTTTAGGGGTCATCTCTTGTATCACACATTTTTAGGGGTCATCTCTGGTAGGTAAACCGAATCAATGAGGGACACTACCTACGTTATCCTGCAATTCTCACAAACACATTAGTCCCTCAACCAAGTTTATCGTCAATACTTCAAAACCAACTAGGGATGGCACTAGATGCACTTACACAAGCCCCTTGCGGGGCAAGGCCCTCGCGAGGCTGTTGGCTTCGCGGGGCTCGCTGGTGTGCTGCCTCATGAATTGGGCCAAGGGGCCCTTCCTGGGCCATAGGCAGATGGCCAGTGGTACCCTGGTTCCCATTGGTCCGACAGTAGCCCCCGGGTCCGCGGCGCGCATGTTTCGCCCGTTGAGGAACAAAACGACGCGGGGCCTAAGACTGTCGGGATACAGACAATCTATCTAAAAGACAGACAATAGATGATATGTGATGTGTGTTTTGCTCGGAGCCTGAATCATGCACTCACTTATTCTTTAAGTGTACCATGGCTTGGGAGATCTGGAGGTGTATGCATCAGATTACTAGTGGTAATACAAATCCCCAGTTCGTCGACATTATTGCATGGTGGTTGAGCAATAGAAAGCAAACTGTAGATGATGTTCTTACTGTTGCTCTTCTCCGGGCCATTTGGAAGCGTAGAAATGATCTGTGTTTTAATGGGACTCCTTGACCGGGATTGCGGGATGTGCTGAGAAGCGTTGCAGGCTGGTGCGGCCTATGAAAGGTGCTATGCGCTGGAGCAGATCGAATAAAGCTGGTGGAGGCTACCAGGGTTGGGAGCTTATAAGACGGCCTCCTATGTTGCTCTGGCCAGATCCAGGCTGACGAAGGAGTCGGCTTCCTTCTTGAGTTCTTCTCTGATGGAGTGCTTGCGCGGTGGGGGTGGGGTGTGATGCTATGGTGGCCGCATATCCATGTAACCCTTTTGTCAGCCGGGTGGCCCTCTCCTTTCTCCCCTCTTTAGACTACTCATAGTGAGGAGTAATTTATGTAGGTATTATGCAACACTTTATTTATTAGATTGTAGACTCATTTTGTATTGGTATGTGTGATATTACTCATAGTCTATAACTAGCTATATTATAATGAAGACCAATAAACCAGAACAAAAATATTACTACTTAATTTGTTTCTCTCCTCATTAATTAGCTGCCACATCTTTTTTTTCGTAGGTGTCATCTATGTTACTCCCACTATGGATTTCGGGCGGTTGCCCTTTTCCTGGTTTTATGTAAAATGGGTCTGGGGCGGTTGCCCTTTTCCTGGTTCTATTTCTCTCTTGATTCCTGGATGTTGGCGCTTGTGCCCATCCCGAGTACGATAACATACTGCTGTGACTTGTTTTGGTCTCATTTATAAAATGGGGCCAAGTCGGTGCCCTATTCTTTAAAAAAGATCCTCTCATTAGCACAAATACAAAAGAAAAGAAAATAGTGAAGCCGAAATACGTCTCATACAATGCCCACTCTGCTCTGGTCATCACAGGTCTGAATAGAGTGCCGAAATCCTTATTCACAGGAAGTCTACTGAACCGACAACACCAACCAATACACAGCAAAACAAATGCGACGACACCACCAAGAACTACCACAGCTGCATGCAGCTCATCTAGCATGGGATGGATATAAGCTGAAAGAAGAACATGTCTAGCATGCCGAATCGCCTGTTTCTTATGCCAGTGCAGACCACAGGACCAGGAACATGCTCATCAGCCCCGCGAAGCTGGCCGACATGGTGCGGTGCCCGGCGCTCTTGCCACCTGATGGAGAAGAACTTGAACCTGCAATCAACAGGAAGATGTTTGTGAGGTCAGGTTTCAGCTGTGTTTTGAGCTAATAATCAATTGAACTGAATTTCTCCTTGATGATTTTACATGAGAAAATATGATCATGCTGGCACTTGATATGAAGTTTCAGTTTCGGTTTTCAGGTACAGTGAGTGGAACAAGGCGTACTACTAATACTAAGTTGCATCCAACTCCTAAACGATGCTAAAGTTGCACACATTGCGGTTGTTTGGTGAGGCTTAAAGGCAGATCTACGTCAAATAAATTCCAGCGGACAAATACTACCAATTCCTACTTTGTAAGGCAATGCATTTATTGTGATACAAATGAACATGTTTCCAAATGGACGAATAAAATACAATCACCCGATCTGCAAATGGATGCGCTACACACTGTGGTGCTTGTCCACATCAATCCTTGGGACCATGCCTACTATCCTTACATGCCTGACGGAAAAGGAAAATTCAAGCCCGTCTGGTGCACATTTGTGTATCTCTCGCCGTGGATTGGCTCTAAAGTCTGAATATGTCTTGACTCTTCTCACATGCGGTGTCTAGTTTCCCAAAAGTAAATGTTTCATAGGCCATAGCACATGTCCACGTCCTATGCTCATATGACTAAATGCAAATAGAGTGATTTGGTTCTATAATATATTTTCCCCGTATAGTATAATCGCAAGCAGTCACAATCATCCGATAACCGACCAACACGAGTTGTTTCTATCTATAACTAAACTAACTAATGTGACCCTCATCAATTTGCCGCCGCGGTATCAGAAATCATTCTTTAACCAGGCAAGTTTCAGCTGGCAAAGTGTCACGATTCAGACAACAGGGCAGCTAAGCATAGCAAGTGGCTAGTTTAGCCCGTATACTACTACTCCTTATAGAAAGGATAAGAGGCGTATATTAATTACCTGGAGGAGACTTGGTCGGAGGGGTGCCTGTGGATTGAAAATGCAATGAGATCAGCAAACGGCAGTAAGATATATGTACTGAAATCGTCTCAACAAAATGCCAGCTACTGCCATGGTCAAAGAATAGATTATGACAGTTGGACAAGTAGAGGTCAAACTAGATAATTTTCAGAACCAGTTTAACGACCGCAAAGTAAAATGGATAAAACAATTCATCCAAGACTGGGCTTAGACTAACACCCCCATAACAACAACTATGTTATATTAAACCGGCATAATCTGACACCCTAAATTCGCTGGATTTACTAACTAAGATTAGCACCACATCTGGAGTGGGGAAGATGAAGGCATCTAGAACTCTTGATGCCTCCAAACTCTTCTTTTTCTCTTCATTGCAAGCCATCTGGTCCAAGATTTCACATCTAGATTTTGCATTGTTTCCTTCTATACAGCCATTTGATGGCGACGGTCACAGAATTGCTGAAGACCAACTTCCATACGACACCAGCAACGAAGTAACAAACGTGTAAACGTAAGTACCGGGGTTTCTTTGAGCAGGTATCAGGATCAATCAATTTCCTATTACCTGGATAACAGAAACTAAAAGTTCAAACAGGGGATTTTTTTCCCATCCCTTTGCACATTTTGATCTGCCATGTGTAATACTGCCTACTAGCCTACATCTTAGCTAATCTTTCTTAGTTGCTTGGAAAGATCGATCACGAAATTCAGCAGTAATTTCCACCATCGTCAGATCAAACATGCACTAGTTCAGCATCTACAATTAACAGGTCCTAGCAAATCAAATCCTAAACCGGAATCGGGTAAACCAAATCGCATTTCTAAAATAAAACATGGAGAGCATTCCGCGCGGTAAAAATTCCAAAGAAAAGTAGGAGAGGGGAGGTGGGGCGGGGTGAATTACTGGGGCAGCTGCTGACGTCCTCGGTGACGCCGCAGCGCTTGGAGAGGCGGAGCGCGTCGGTGACGTTGATGTTGAAGGCCTTGAAGATCTCGGGCGAGGCGTAGAGCGCGCAGAGGCAGGCCCTCTCGTTCTTCACGGCGTCCCGGAGCGGGCCGCAGCAGGTCTCCGGCGGCTTCTGCGCGTCCGTGCCGTTCATGTAGCCGGCGCAGCCCGTCAGCTTGGACGCGCACGCCGGCGTGCCCGACGACTGCGCGCCGCGCCCGCCGCCAGCACGCTCGCCACCAGCAGCAGCACCGCCACCGCCGCCGGCACCCGCATCGCCATCTCTCTCTCTCTCTCTCTCTGGTGTGGTGTCACGGGGGAGAAGGGCGGAGAAAGGTGGTGCCTTTTTTCTTCTGGAGCGTGGACTCTGGCACCGTCTGCAGAGAGTGGATGGTGGCGCCGCTTTTATGAGAGGAGTGCGCCGCGTGTTCCGAGAGAAGACAACGTCCAGCGGCGAACGGCGTTCCTTCGTGGTTTCCGATCTCGACTTTTCGGGTTTCGAGAAATGGGCATCGACACTTGGCAGCCTGCTCCAGCAGGTGGTACCAACTCCGAAATGCTCCAACGGTACCATTAAAACAACAATTTTAAATGTTTCAAAAAATTCTGAAAACAAATGTGAACGTTCACGAAGAATGTCGCTACACCTCATAGAAATTTCAGGTCCAAAATTGAAATACACATTAAGAAAAAAGAAGACAAAATCGAATGTGAATAGTGGCGTTTTGACTTTCGTTTCTCGTGACACACTATTCATGCTTGATTTGTCCTCTTTTTTCCCAATGTGTATTTCTAATTTTGATTTGAATTTTTTAGAAGTTGTACGCTCATGTGATGTGGGCATCCATGATTTTTCAGAATTATTTAAAAACATTTTAAATTGAGTTTCTTGAAATGATATCATGGTAGCACGAAAAAGGGATGGGAGCACATGATATTCTCCCCTCTGTGTGATTCAAAATCAAAGGTTGTAAAATCTTTTTTCATAAATGCGACGAATGCTCTCTGTATTCTCTCTAGAATGGTGTATAGTCAAATTGTTACTATTCTCTGCTTTACATTGATTGAAATTCTAGATTTATTCTAAATCAAACCTCTCTGGGTCTATTACATTTTGTAACTTACTCAGAAAAATGAGGCGGCGGCGGCTCACTGAATATGGAATTATAACCTGCTCAGCAATATGAGGCGGTGGCGGCTTCTTGAAGATGGAATAAAGTCCACCCTCCCTATCCCTCGTCCCGGCGATGCGTCCAGCATCTTCGAAGGCATGTGGAGCCATCAGGATGAAGGCATGCCCCAGCCAAGACCCAGGCCAAATACTTTCTACAGTGTTAAACAATAGAAAGTTTGCCACAGTGCATGAAGAAACCCGGCCTCACGACCCAGCCCGCCATCTGGGCAGCCTAGGGTATGTCTCCGTCGTTGTGTGAAGGTGTGTCTTCAGCGGACATCGTGGGATCCCCGTTGATCCATTCTTCGTTCGTGTGTCTACAATTTGGATCATTTCGATATACACTTCTTTTCCTCGGCGGCGATTGCTATGCGGCGGTTGCTATTCCGACTTGTCTTGTACGGCCTTAACACGGCGACTCCCCGATCATCTACTATAGAAAGTTTTGCTCGGCTCCAACAAGGGAGGGGCGATTAGAGTGACGCGCGCTTCCGGTGCTTGTAGTATTCACTCGATGGTATATGGACCTGAATGCATTTTTATTTCATTTTTGCTATTTTTGGTGTTCCTCGCACTACTATGAGAGATGACGAATGTATCTGGGGTTTTTCTGCAAAAAGAATAATTAAAATTCTATTTTTTTTCCTTTCTTTCTAAACCATGCATATCTAGATTTTGACCAAGTATAGGAAAAGATTATGCGACTGCTGCATGACGGTTGCGAAAATCTATTTTAGAAGAAGACACGAGCTTAGCCTGTCCGCGTCACGCCTACCTTTCTTCCCCCTCCTTCCAGAGCAGAGCAGGAAATGAAGAATACGTGTGTGCAACTCAGGGTCGGTTCGGTTCAAACTTGCGACCGAGCCTCGCGGAGGAATTCGCCGTGGGCAACCTTGTGTTCAAAAATCTGATTTTGTCTCGTTTGGATCGCCGGCTGCGCAGTGACGAGACGACACGGGGCCGCCCTGCTCTGCTCTGTATGTGAAAAGTCTCAGCAACATCTTTTCCTTCCGCCTGAATCTGTGCTCCTCACGGACGACGAAAACGCACAAAGTTCCAAGAGTGAAGTCTATTTTAAACCCTGAGAATGTAGAGCACGACGCAAATAAACCCCGACGTTCAAATCCCTGAAATCCATACCCTGACCTCCCTGATCCCAGTCGTTTTTTACCTTTAGGTTGTATCCAAACAGGGGGATTTCTACCTGGCCAGAGAACGGACAGGATCAAGGTGAGTCATCTACCTGCAGGTGGGTCTCATGGTCGCCTGGCTTGCTCTGCACGCTCCCGCACCGAGCGCATGCCCTCTGTGTGTGTCACTGTCGTCTAAACCTTTGGACCTGCTGCCGGCGACCTCGATCACGCATATCCACGGGTTGCTTTTGGTCCAGGGCACACAGCCACCATGTTCGGTCCAGTACATCGCAGCACGCGCATAGCCAAACGCTGGCGCGCTCGTGGCCGAGACCGACGTCCTCCGTCTGCATGCCTTCTCGAACTCCTCCACCGCGGCAAGCCGTTCGACGAAATGCCTAGTTGTTGCTGTGTCGGACAAGACGCACGTACAAGCTAGCTCCAAACTTACTGAGCTGATTGATTCCGGCCGGATACGTACGCAACACACACGAACATGTAGGTTTGATTTGGTTGCAACAGGAGCTAGTTTCACGTGGAGCAATTGCTCCTCCGACATGCCGCTCTCCAACTCACCTTCTGTCGCCACCCGGTGTGAGCAGCAGCGCACTTCGATCCAAGCCGAACGGCGGCGGCCAGCGCAGCCAACGACGAACAGCGGAGAACCTGCGCGTGGTGTCGGCTGAGAGGAGCACAGGGTGGCGGTGGCGGCGTAGGTATCGGCATGCTTCGAGGGCATGCACAGCTCCATCCTACGTGCCTGTCTTTAATTGCAATCCCACCATCCCACGGTGCCACCTCAGCAAATCCAGTTCTAAACGGGTGTAAGGGTGATTACAACCGGGATCGAAGACTTCAGGGTACGGACTTTAGGGATTTAGACGTCGGGGTTCATTTGTGTCGCGTTCTACGTTTTCAGGGTTTAAAACAAACTTCACTCAAGTTCCAATGGGCGGCGCCGCGGAGCGGAGGAACGTGCCTGCCTACCGTGATAGCCAATCAATTCCACGTGAACAAACCACGCGCGGAGGCTTTTCTTCATGCCGTTGCTCCATGCCAACATGTGAACCGGGCGCATTTGACTGGTGTATATTTGCACTGAACAATCGTATGTTGAATGTTACTGTGGTCGATCTGTAATGGTTTAGTATTTGTGCAGTAGGCCTAGTGTTGGTACAAATGTTGTGAACTACTTATATGGTTTTCTTTAATGAAAATCAGAGGGGGCGGCCCTTCTTTAATTAAAAAAAGTACTGGGCAATCACAGAGGAGAAGAATAGTTACTGTAGCAGAGATCATTTCCCCAACAAATCCCATCGCTCCACAGAGCACTCACAAATAACACGAGTCAAAGTAGGACCTTCACTTCCCACGCACTATAGCAAAACAACGCCGGTGCAGCAAAATCTGCTAGAACAAAGAGGTTTCAAAATTTAGAAAAGAGAGTGATATCCTAAAGGTCCTGCCGTTCCAAAACGCATGAACTAGCAGCAGCAGCAGCAGCAGCATCGGAATTGGAGTTTGTTTATTTAAGAATATAAGTTCTAAATTGGCAACGAGACGAAATGGTGCGTGTGATTTCAGCTCAGCTCCTCTTGTGCTCTCGGACCTCTTTGATGATGCCTTCGGCCAGGGTGTCTTCATCGTAGTTCTTGCCGAAGAATTTGACGAACTCCATTTTCGGGTTCATCAAGTACCTGCACAAGTAGATAGCCATATGATCAGCATTTATTTAACATGTACTACTAACGCAGAACGACGGCATAAATGAACATCAGGTTGGTACCTAGTCTACATCCCGCAAAAAAAAGGGTACCTAGTCTTTACATAAACGAACATCCAACAACCAACTTGCTAATTCTCGTCAGTAGGACCTACTCTTTGCATCATGACATTTCAGCCTCATGATAGATAGGCTGAAAATACCTCTTTGGTGGAACGCACTCCCCATGATTAATGATCTCTCGACTCAACATCTTAAAATGAAGTACGGTCAATACCATAGTTGACCATCATTATAGGTGTTGGCTACAAAAGTTAATGAAAATGAAGAACAACTCACTGATGGAGACAGCGACAGAGTCCACGGTGTAGCTGGACGGACAGCCTATAATCATCACTCATCACAGCAAAGTACGAGTATGATCTATAATGGGTGCCACATGGGTTGCATCCAACAAATATTGCCTGCTTTATCGGTTCAGTTTGGGAGGCACATTAATTCGTTGCAGCTGGCCTTATTACAGAGGACAATAGCATGTTGTATGCCAGGTCAAGTCCCCGTTTGAACAGGGCAAGTTGGTCCATCCGATATTTTAGTTCGAGAACTGGCAAAGGCAAGAACGACCTAATTGTTTTCCCTCTAATGAAGGTCTTCTACTTTTGGTTTTGTTACTGCATACAGTAAAATTGCTACCCTATTGATTAGTGCATATCTACCGCAAATTACATATACCATCAAAATCAAAGGGAAGTGATAAAATGATAGAAAATGTCAAGAACTTTTTTACATACATGACGATTGAATGATCAACAAGGTAGTCAGAACCCTCCTCCTCTGTCTTCATATAGTAGACTCGATAAGCACGAGCAACCTTTCTCACCTCATCAGAGGTACCAGTTAGTCCTATGAGATCTTGATGGAACTCTGACACACAGACAAGTGACAGTAGTTAGACATCACAGCTGAAAACAATACAAAGTGATGCAGCAATATCAATATATATGATAGTAATATGTTACTTAACAAAAAAGGTAAGCAAATTTAATGCATGCAGAAAAATAAACTAACGAATGTGGCAAAATGAGCAACCCACCACTGCTAGAAATTGCATACCTTTAACATAGTCATGGACTTGCTCAACAGTGTCTCTTTCAGGATCAACTGAGATGAACACTGGCACAATTTCTAGTTTTGCCTTTTCCTCTGAAGAAAATGAAAGCAAATCTTTATGATGATATCCATGGAAACCATCCAAAAATTGAACAAAAAAAAAAGATTTATGTCTGCTAGTGCTGTTTTGTTTCATTTTTTGTCCTTTTTGGAATCTTTAACTACGGCAAATCAAACTATATCCTGAAACTCCACTGTGGCACAATATGTGTTATACAGGAGATGAGTACAGATGTACATGTAGCTGAAAGTCTAAAGCAGACAAAACAATCACATCCTAATGTTCGTTGGGGCTCTAAAGTTATATTTCCACAATACAGGGTAGCTGGGTAACATCCGACCTAACATAGTTGAGGTGTTCTGTGTAATCAAATTTATTGGGGTTGGCTTCAGCAAGGGGAAAACAGAAACAACCAATTCATTTATGTACTATAGCGATCACCAGTATTATCTACTCCCTCCGTTCCTTTATATAAGGTGTATTTATTTTTCATAAAAATCTAACAATGTAAGGTGTATTTCTCTTTCTCCTCAGTTTCTGTTTGTGAAACTCCACCATCCAGTATGTGCCTTCCATAAAAAGAAGTATGAGATCGCAAATTGGAAGGTAGTAAAAAAAGAATCTCTCTCCTTGATTGCCTGCACTCACATTTCTCTCTCTTTCATCCCAGCAAATTGATTTTATTCCCATGCAGCAGGATTTAGCTGCGTGTGATTAGGTCGCTGGTTATTAGTTGCCGCTAATTAAGCTACTAACCACCTAAATAGTTAAGATTATTTTCGTCCAAAATTCTTCTCGATTATGTGCCTTGGTCGCCGCACCCAAAAAAATACACCTTACATAAAGGAACGGAGGGAGTATTATGTACTCCGTCCGTCCGGAAATACTTGTCCTAGAAATGAATAAAATGGATGTATCTATGACTAAAATAAGTCTAGATACAACCATTTCTAGGACAAATATTTCCAGACGGAGGGAGTAAAAGATATGAGCGGTACACAAATTCCTTCTGCCATGCCCATGTGCCAACAGAGATTTGCAAATATACATATGTGCAGCATCATATAATTTTCATATAAAAACAGTGTTTGCAGGTTAACAGTGAGACGTGATGAACTGACAATTACACTGATTCATTGCCCAATTGCCCAATAAAAAAACCAGCTTGACCAAAAGCAGATAAGTGTGCTTTATGATTAACTCGGCACACAACAGTTCTAGTCAAAGCAAGATCCAATTGACTTACTGATTTTATTAATAGCAGCAGCCATCTTCTGCAGTTCATCTGGACAGATGTCAGGGCAGTGTGTGAACCCAAAATATAGCAGCGTCCATTTACCCAAGAAATCCTTTTCAGTGACGGCTTTCCCATCATGATTTAGAAGACTGAATGGACCACCAATAGCAGCAGTTCCTACTGATTGTGCTGGCTTTACTGAGTTCGTATTGTTCTTCAGCTCTGAGAAACAAGGGAGAAGAGATTAGTCATGCTAGATTAAACAATATAGAAGTTTAAGGAGTAAATTGGTCTGCACATGGATGGCACTTCCACAAAACGTTAGTAAAGGCATGGTAGCATTGGCCTCCCCCATATTTGAAATATATTTTTTCTCATTCAAGGGAAGGACCATGTCAAAATGCACAGATAAAATAGCAGAACATACTAACATCCAGCACTCGGACCTAAATGGACTTATGACTGGTATGAGTAACTATCTGCATGATCACATGATAGAGTTGGATGGAGCTAGAGTTATTGTTTCGCAGGCAAAAGAGTATTGATAATCAGACATTATAATTAATTAATCGGCAGATGTAGCATTAAAAATAGTTAGTGGATTCACGCTTTAGTAAATAAAAGAAGCAAAATAAGATACTCTTCTGCATATTCACATGATAGGGTAGCAGCTAGAAATACCCGATTCTCGGGTGAAAGAGTATTATAGTCAGAAACATCATACTGATTAATCTGCGGATATAGCATCGAAAATAGATTGCTCTGTCAGTTCGTCCAATCATGCTTTACTAAATCAACCAAGAGATGATACTATTCAATTGTTACCACTGTAAAATTAATCTCAGACTTGTCCCCCAAGTTGCCTGGTATTATACATATCTTCTCCAAGGATACGAAACTGCTATACATTCAAAATTTCTCTCTGAAATGGTGTCGCATCAGAGTTTCTCTTGGCAGTACTAATGGCCCACTACCAAGTTGAAACATGATCACAAACCCCATATATGGAAGATCCACGCAAAATAAAACTACACTAACTCACCATAGTAATCTACCTTCAATGTGACGCTTCTTTTCCTTGTCGTAGTACACTATGATTCCTCCTCCGGTCACAAGCAGCAGAAGAAAACTCAACCACGAGACGGGCTGCAAGCAAGCAACATAACAATTGAGCATTACTCTTCGACTAGCACTTTCAATGACAGAAGGCAGAAATGGCCCATTTCTGGCGCCTCATATTCAAAGGATCACTACTCATAAATCTCTTGGTTCCACATTTCGGCAACGCAGAAGTTTCAGTAGTTCTGGTTCAGAACCCGCATCACACAGCAAAACAGATATGTAAAAGTTGGAGAGCATCCGAAACACAGCTTACCCCTCCTCGGACAGACTTCCCGGAGTCCCCTTGCTGTGACTTCCCATCCCGCCCGCCCCCTCCGCCTCCGCCGTCAGAGCCCGACGCCACCGCCGCGGGCTTCGAAGCGGCCTGCGCCGCGTCAGAAGAAGCAGCCGCAGCCGTTGCCGCAGCGGACTTCGACCCACCCTGCGCCGCTTCGGCAGTAGCAGATGCAGACGCGCCTGCAGCGGCGTCGGTCGAGAAGAAACCCGTCGATGCTCTCAGCGCGGGGACCTGCCGCGCGAAGAAGCCACACACACACACAAACACATCCATCCGCTGCTTAGAGACAGAAGAGGAACGGCGGAACGACAGATTTGGGACGGGCGGGGCTCGTGCTCACCTGATGGAGAGGGCGCTGAGGATGGGGACGAGGAGCGGAGGCGCGCACCGCGCGCGCGAAGAGCTGCAGCGCGTGCCTCCTCATCGCGGCCGCCGTCGTCGTCTCCTGCTGTGTCTCTCGCTCGCGTGCGACGCGGCGGCGGAGGTGCGGGTGGAGGAGACGGCGCCGCCGGGGTTTGGAGCAAACTTTGAGTCAATTACACCACTGGTACCACAACTTGGCACGAATAATCAGTTTAGTGCTAAAACTTGCGGCATACATTGAACTGGTGCCATAACTTGGCTTTGGCGTGCATATACGGTGCAAATCGTGTTGTTATACGAATAGGATGCTGATGAGGTACGCCAACGTGGCATAGGGCCCATTGTCTGCGTCTGGACGACAAAGTGGACGTGTGGCCTGCTATTTTGCAAAAAAAAAAACTCAGAATTTTTTTCTCAAAAAAAGATCCTGCCGCAGCCATAAGGGACCATTTATCAGCGTGACACAAATAATTGAAAAAAGTAGCGTGTGCGCGGGATACTCGAACAGCTAACATGTAGGACAAAGGAGCGCACTGCTAAACACCTGACCACCGAGAATTCAGGTAACAGTAGGATGC
>NC_057813.1:606950571-606953126 GCF_018294505.1 Triticum aestivum
TTTATCCATACAATAAATTATGAATTTTAAAAATCTTCATGTAATAATTTGCATATGAAATAAAAACATATATTCAGTAAATACTTATATAAATTTCAAATTGTTCACAATATTAACATTATAAATGTAATATATCAAAAATATTCATGTTTTTATATATTTTTGAATAAATGCTTATATAAGTTTAGAAGTTCAAAATTTTAAAACAATATTCATGTAGTGTGTAAAAGTGTTCATGTTTTAAGAAAGTTTTTTAATTACTATATATTTCCATAAATTCTTAAATAAGTTTTAATATATTGACAGTTTTAACAAATTATTCATGTAGTATATTTAAGTGTTCATGCTTTCAAAAATATATATTCATATAATGTAAAAATAGTTGGCTTGGATTAGAAGCAGCGACATGTAGTCAACATATGCGAATGGCCACCACACCACTCAGCAGAGTTACTTTTTTGGGGAATTTATACAATATATGTAAATTATATTCTTATGCTATAAATAATAATAATATATAATAATATTATATTATAAAAATATTCAAGTATTAATACATATAATTATATATTTTATTTCATGATAAATGGTAATATAAGTTAAAATGTTGGTGATTTTAATTCAAAAATATCTAGTATATAAAAGAGTTCATTTCTATTTTGAAATTTACTTTCTTTATAATACACGGTTACATTTTGCATGTATTTTTCAAAAATAACTGTGAAAAATGGGCCACTGGAACTCCAGCCCACTTAAGTCGAAACATTATATAGGTTTTGTATTAGTTAGTTACAACATCGCTGTCGGGTGTATTGGTTTGGCTTCTGCTACTGCAGGTACAGGTCGCATGATCGAATCCTAGCCTTTTCATCAATTTTTTTGCACAATAGTATGGCCCATGCCACGTTGGCGCTCCTAATCAGCACCGTGTTCATAGAAAAACATGATTTGCATCGTATATGCATGTCAGTGCCAAGTTATGGCACCAGTTCAATGTACGCCGCAAGTTTTAGCACTAAACTGATTTTTCAAGCCAAGTTGTGGCACCAGTGGCGTAATTGACTCGCAAACTTTCTTACTTGTTTAGCAAGTGAGGGCTTCGGGCTTCCAGGCCTTCCTTTTTTCGACATCATCGGGCTTCCAGGCCTTTACTTTATGGCTGGGCCACAAAAAGATTAGGGTGGGCATAAGGCATAATATTTTGGGAATAGCAAAGCCTTATCCGTGAAAATGAGAGAGAACGCAGGGATCAAGCCCTGGCCTCCAGGGAGATACTTTAACGGCATCCTGTTCCTAGTAATTACTAGGGGGCGCCACCTACTTGAAGCGATTCAAGCCGGTTTTCTCTGTTTTTTTATTTTTTTATTTTATTTTGTTTCTTTTTTTCCTCTCCATTTTTCATTTTTTCTTTGTTTTCTAATTTGTATTTTACTTTGGTTTATTTTGTTTCATGTTTTCATTTTTGGGGTTTCTATTAATTTTGGTTTTCATTCTATATTTTCTTACACAATTAACATTTTCCTAATACATGTTGAACATTTTTCAATATATAACATTTTTAATAATTGGTCAGTATTTTTTTATACATATTTTAATATTTTTCAAATGCTTGATCAATATTTTTCAACTACAATATTAAAATATTTTCTAATGCATGTTCAAATTTTTCCCTATACACACTTTTAAACTTTTTCAACTGCGTGATTAACATTTTCAAATACAAGACTACATTTTTAGTACATGATTAACATTTTTTTATGCATGGTTACATTTTTCAAATGCTTGATTAAAAAATTAAATGCAATTTTAACATTTTTTAACACATGGTCAACAAATGTTTTTTCTAAGCACATTAAAAAAATTCAAATGCTTGATTAACATTTTTTGAATATTTGTTTAACATTTTCTTTCAAATGCTTGATTAACATTTTTATATACATGATTAAAAAATTTCCATCAGTTTATTTAATCCATGGCCAAAATTTTTATATGCACATTTAATATTTTTGAAAAGCTTGATTAATATTTTTCAGATACTTGCTAAACATCTTTTTCTTAATTAATATTTTCATATACATGATAAAAATATGGCCGTTGCTACGATCAGTCGGCTGATTCGGATCATCCGTCGTCTCCAACGCTAGCCACCCGTTAGATACGGTCAACGCATCACGCTGCAAACGTACAGCCGCACCACCATCGGCGGGATGGGTCCATTGGACTGCAGCTCCGCCCACCTGTCGGCATGTTGCACTACAGCTCCGCTGCTCCGGCGTGCAGCATCACGCCATTGCATTGCAGCTTCATTGCAACACCAAGCTTTCCCTCGAGCCGCCGAAGACCCAGCATCGAGACACTTCGTCGGTCGTCTCCAACGCTAGCCACCCTTTGGATATGGTCAACGCATCACGTTGCAACATGCAGACGCACCACCATTGACGGGATGGGTCCACTGGACTGCAGCTCCGCCCACCCGTCGGCATGTTCAGCTCCGCTGCTCCGGTGTGCAGCATCACGCCATTGCATTGCAACTTCATTGCAACACCAAGCTTTCC
>NC_057813.1:606953455-606959694 GCF_018294505.1 Triticum aestivum
GTGCTCCATTGCAACTCCGCCGCCGCCGACATGCAACACCAGTGGCGACGCCGGGGTTGCGTCGCATCACCGACAAGGTTGCAACACAACACGGTGGAAGAGAACGGGATGTTGGGTCGCAACCCGCGGTCGTGGACGTGTTGCTGCCTTACAACACCGACGGTTGCCGACGAGCGCCGTACTGCATCGCCGGAGCAGCACAAAAACGAGTGGTCGCCCCCTGCCTGCGTGTTGCGTCACAGCAGAGCACCGAGTGTCGCTCGCGCGCGGGGTTGCAGTCCACGGCGGCGCGCGCTCCCCTCTAGTTCGCAGCAGCGGCGCAGGGCGACGGTGCCATTGGAGCTCCTCTGTCGAGCGGGGCCGAACTGAGAGGTGGGGAAGGAAATGTATGGAGTAGAGATGACGTGAAGAGATAAGGTCGTGGCGACTTGACGGGAAGCGGTGGATGGCCAAGGACACTTGTTGACTGTAGCACGCGGTTTACGCCCGTGATAGATCAGTTGGATGATTCTAATACTTTTCCTAAAAATATTGATCATTTTTTCAGTGCATGGTCAAATTTTCTATATACACATTTATTTTCAAATGCTTGATTAATATTTTTCAAACACTTATATAATTTTTTTAAAATGCTTAATTAATATTTTCTAAATAGATGATCATATTGTTTCATACACATTTTTTGTATATATTTATCATATACGTGATAAACCTGTTCTCTTCATACATTCAACATTTTTTAAATGCTTGGTCAATATTTTTCAAAGGTTTATACAGAGTGATTTTTGTACTATATTTATTTAAAATATATTTGGCAGTATAAACAGAAGTAAAAAACAAAAAAAATGTGAAAATAATATAATAAAAACGAGGCTGTTGTTCTCGCGTGTCTGGGCCTGCTAACTCATACCACCCTTTAGCGAGGGGTTCCTACCATCTCGCTGGATGCGAGATATAGGGGCGCCTTTTACGGCTGGCGAAGCAATTGCCATTTTTGAGTTGAACCTCGAGCCAAGCTATGTCTCGCTTCTAGCAAGCTGACCGTCGCCTCAATCGCGAAATTGCTGCGCCAACCTAGGTTCCTGCACAACCTTGTTAGTTTTTCTCCTTTTTTCCCATTCGTTTTTCTCTTCATGTTTTCGAAAAGAATCTAAAATAGTACATTTATTCCAAAACCAAAAGTTACATAAAAATTGAAAACTGTTAATATGGGAAATATTACATAGCATAATAAAATGTTAACACAGTTAAAAAAATGTTAATAACTTAAAAAAAAGGTTCATCACAATGAATTTTTCTGAGTTAAGAAAAATGTGTATACGATGTATTTTTGTGCATAATGTAACAAAACCGTACCAAAAATTTACGTGTTATCCTATATCTCTAGTCCTGTAAAAAGCTGAGTTGGTGATGATGGGTGCCTGCCATACTTCATTTACAACCGTTCGATTTACATCCAACGCATCTGAGATAAACTATGTCAGTTTTGCAAAAAGACCCCACACTCCAATTCTCATTTGTAGATAACCCCTGCCTCTCACGTTCAGCCATCTCCCCCTCTCACGTCATCTAGCCATCTCAGGAAAATATAAGAAGGATCTGGAGAGGTTGCTGCTATCGGCGCCATCTACCGCAACACCTCTCATCCCTTCTCTCAGGACGCATTGCCAACCACCACTACAACCCCCTCCACCTCACCATCTCCTCCGCCCCCTTCCAAGTCATCCTGAGTTACATTCATGGTGGTCTAGAATAAACAAAATCGGTACTCAAAATAATTTTTAAAGATCATTATTTTGCAAAGCACAATAAGTGTTATTTCTACATGAAGTTTTGGATGCAAGTTGAACACTTGAACGCTTTTATTTGCAAAAGATATTTTTTATCTATTTTGCCTACATTCACTATTCACTCGAATGCTTGTGAGCTGTAGAGAAGAATGAATAACCGAAGAAACCTATCGATATTTTTTTACACATGGGATGACCCCCCACATGCTTTGTCAAATAAACAACTCCATGATCAATGCATTTTGGTGTTCCGTGCAACGCACGGGCATCTTACTAGTATAAATAAATAGTTGATCCTCACTATCCCAATTCTCTCAACATACACACATGTCACCTCATTACCCACTAATTATTTCTCTTAACATGCATCAGAAATGGTATTTTTATTCTTTCTCAACATGCACATATCTCAACTCACCACACATACCACCTCATTAATCATGCTAATTATAGAGATGCTACTTACGTTCTTATATATTTACCATTGTATACTAATCAAATATAATATATTATATCTATTTTCACCAATCTCTCCAACAGCGTGCAGGTATTATCTAGTTCTGAAGAAAAATATTCATGTGTTCTAAAACAAATGTTCGTGACATTTTGCAAAATGTTCGCATAGTTGAAAAATTGTTTATTTCAACTTAAAATGTACATTTAATTTCGAAGAAATATTCGTGTGCTTCAAAAACATGTCCATGCTATTTTTAAAAATGTTTATACATTGTACAGAAATTGTTCATGTAGTTTTAAGAAAATTTATTGCCAATAAAAAAGTACAACGTGAATTTGGGAAATGTTACAATGTATTAAAAATGTGTTCAAAAAATGTGTTTAACACACATATACATTATTATTTAAAATATGTCTATAAAACATTTCATGTGTGTGCTAAAAATGTAAATTGTGTGCTGAGAAAAATAGACATGTGTTAAAAATAGACAATGTAGCACTTTACGCTAGAAATATGCCTATGTCGCTCACGTGTATTGACTCAGGTCATTAGCCCACACATGGAGCTTGCCTCATGTTGAACTATTGAGCGAGAACGCACGTGTCCTAGTGAGCGAGTGCACGGCGGTGTTTTCACTACATTTTCATGCTTTGGTCGTTTTTATTTCAATATAAAATTCATGAATTTTAAAAATTAAATTATTAAAATTCTCGTGAGCTTAAAAATGTTCAAAAATTTAAAATAGTCATGAATTTTAGAAAGTTTGATAATTTGAAAAGGTATTCCTGAATTAGAAAAATGTTTGTCAAATTGGAAAAAGTTCATGAATTTAAATAAATGAATTATAAAAATTTCTTGGATGAAAAAAGATCACAAACACATGAATTAAAAATGTAAAACATAAATGGTCGAAAGCATGTAGAAGCTCTACAAAATATATTAGAAGCTCCTAGAAGGTTCACAAAACCAGTTGGGAGCTGATAGGTTGGCCTATTAGAAACGAATGTTGTCACCGAGGGGTCTGCACCTTCTACCGTAAAGCCTATACTTGGGGTTTTCTAGTTGAGCGGACTGTGGTATGTATATGCCGTCGTATTTTCACGTCAGTCGCCAGGGGGTTCGTGAGACGACAGATGCCACGAGGTTACTTGAGGTGAGGGCAAGACTGCAGTGGAATATCCGGAACGGGTATGCGAATAGCACGCGGGGTTTTACCCAGGTTTGAGGCTCTCCAGAGAGATAATACCTCTACTCCTGCATGTCTGTATATATGTGGCATATCTGAAACATAGTTGCTCCTGGAGCTGTATCTCAGGTCAGTGCCACGGGCATCTGGCCCCAGGAATATATGTGTGTGGCATGCTCTAGTGGCCAAGTGAGTGTGCCTGAGCATGTGGTCGTGGGAGTCCATCCCCTGGATGGATGGATGGATGCCCTTTTATAGTGTGGGCTAGCTTAGGAAGTAAGCCAGGTGGTGGGCATGGGTATGGTGTGGGTGTCATGCTTGTCTCCTATGTCACTTCATAAATAGTGCACAGGGACAAGTGACACTATACATGATGACTTGAGGTGACGCATGCTTCATTATTCGCCAGCAGATTCGGGTACAACCGTCTCGTCGGGGTCTTGTCAGATGCGACATCGTAGTTGACTTCGTGCAGCAGGCCGGCTGGAGCAGCCGGACAAGGAGCAGGTTGGAGCAGCCGGGTGGCGAGCCGGCCGAGGCAGCCGGACGGGGAGCCGTCTAGAGCGGACGGGTGGCGAGCCGACCGGAGCAGTCGGACTAAGGGGCGTTGGCCGCCCCGATGTCTTGAAGCGTTGTTTCGTTGTCTTTGGGGTACTCGGGGGTCATTCCCTCGACAGTAGCCTCCGAGCCTTCGGGCAACTTGCAAAAGTTGGGCTGAGGGTCTTGTTGTTGAAAGCCGATGGCGATGTCGAGGGTGCCGGGCGCGGATACAGAGTCCGCCGACTGATGGGCGCGGGGCCATGCCAGGCGCGGACGCGGGGACCGCCGACTGATGGGTGCGGGGCCCTGCCAGGCGCGGACGCGGGGTCCGTCGGCTGATGGTCGTGGAGCCCAACGGGCGCGGGCGTGGGGTCCGCCGGCTGATCCTGTCGGGCATGGACAGGGGGTCTGCCGATTGAAGTTGTCGGGCGTGAACACGGGGTCCACCAACTGAAGCTGTCGGGCGCGAACACGGGGTTCGCCGGCTGATGCTATCGGGCGCGGACGCGAGGTCCGCCGACTGATGCTACCGAGCGCGGGCGCGAGGTCCGCCGACTAGTGATGTCGGGTGCAGACGCGGGGTCCGCCGACTGGTGTTCTCGACGCGGGGTCCGCCGACTGGTGCTGTCAAGCGCAGACGCGGGGTCCATTGACTAGTGCTGTTGATGACAACCGGCTGCGGGCTGTAGTTGGCGTGGCTTGCTTCAAGTTGAGGCGCGCCAGCGCACCCACTGGGTGTAGCCTCCGAGCCTCTGGGCGACTCGAAGAGTCGGGCGGAGGGTTTTTGCAGTCGGTGTAGCAGAGGCAGCCGAGAATACCGGTTGCAGCCTGCGTCGGGCCTGACCATCCTCCGAGCCTCTGGGCGAGGAGGGGTTCCCCATGGAGATGATCATGCAAAAAGACAAGATTAGTCTGCGCAGGTGTATCAAATGTTTGCTTTTAGCATTGCAAGTTTTATGCGGAGGGTGCCGACTCGGTTTCGTTTGAGCCCCCTTCTATCCTTTTCATGTTTCCTCCGCTCTTTGGCTTGCGCTCTCGCTAGCCAGATAGCCGCGTGACGGTCTGTGACTGAGAGTGGGCCGCTGAGTGAAGCGCACAATACTCAGACTCTGGGAGCAGATCCGAGCAGATACTCATAAAGCAAACGGTGTGTGGCTGAGAGTGGGCCGCAGAGTGAAGCGCTCAATACTCAGACTCTGGAAGCAGATTCGACCGAGCAGATACTCATAAAGCAAACGACCGAGTCACGCGAACCATTTTCTCCTCGGACATTTTTCGCGTGGGTGGCCTCCAGCGTTTGCTCTTGCTAGCCGGACAGTCGCCTTGCGGTTTGTAGCTGTGACTGTTGGGAAATGTATCATGGAATTTCAAAAAAAATTCTACGCTCACGCAAGATCTATCTAGGAGATGCATAGCAACGAGAGGGGGAGAGTGTGTCCATGTACACTCGTAGACCGAAAGCGGAAGCGTTTGTTAACGCGGTTGATGTAGTCGAACTTCTTCTTGTTCCGACCGATCAAGCACCGAACGTACGACACCTCCGAGTTCTACACATGTTTAGCTCGATGACGTCCCTCGAACTCTTGATCCAGCAGAGTGTCGATGAAGAGTTACGTCAGCACCACGGCGTGGCGACGATGATGGTGAAGTGATCCACGTAGGGCTTCGCCTAAACACTACGTGAATATGACCGGAGGCGTAAACTGTAGAGGAGGGCACCGCACACGGCTAGGAATCAATATATATATAGTAGCACTATTCTGATCCTGGGATCAGAATAGGTATTCTGATCACAACGCTCCTTATATAGCAGCGATGGACGTGTTCCCGAACCTGGACAAAAGAAAAAAGAGCCCACGACCGTCCACCCCCTACCTCCCGCACCTCTCACTCTCCCCTGATCCCCATCCTCACAGCCGCAAACAGCTCCAGGGAGCCGCCGGCCCCACCTGCCCGATGGCCCCGTTGCCGCCACCTGCCCCACGGAGCCGCCGCCTCCACTTGCCCCAGGGCCGCCACCCACCCCTGTCCCGATGCGGATCCACCTCCGCCGCCACCCAACTCCTCCCCGACGCGCTTCCATTCCTCGGTCCCGGTCCGCGACAACGCCTTCCTACCCGATCCACGGCAGCGGCGGCCTCCATCCCCCTGGAACCACGGCGGCGACAACCTCCATCCCCCTGCAACCACGGCGGCAGCGGCCTGCCTCCCTCCCTGCAACCACGACGGCGGCAACCTCCATCCCCCCTGCAACCACGGCGGCAGC
>NC_057813.1:606959938-606962269 GCF_018294505.1 Triticum aestivum
CCACGGCGGCGGCGGCCTACCTCCACCCCCCTGCAACCACGGCGGCGGCGGCGGCCTACCTCCACCCCCCTGCAACCACGGCGGCGGTGGCCTACCTCCATCCCCCTGGATCCACGGCGGAGGCGGCCCATCCTCTGCTTCCAATGCGTCAAGCCATCACCCGGGGTGGCAAAAATGACGCTCGTGGTCACCAGCAACTCCAGCCGTTCAACTACGTGGCCCCCTGGAGGTTCACAATCGCAGCCCTGCATCTCACCCCCGGCTACCGCTTCCTCGCCCCCATGTATAAGTAGACCAGACAAGTTTCTGAACTTCTATCTCGCCGCATTGCTTCAGTTTGATTCCAAGAACACTCTGCTTCTCTTCGTTGGAACTCGAAGTGTATGTTAGTGCTTAGTTTTTTTGTACATTGCCAAGTAGGGAAACCACATCTGGTGATGGCATTAGTGGGCAACACGGCTCTGAAAAAATTGGCCATTGTTGCAGGCCGGCTTCGCTAGATTCTGAAGTTCAACTCTAAAATAATGAGCATTATACCTTGTTGTCCAGTTTGCTCACTTGTTGGAATGAAAAAAGGCTGAAGGTCAATAGAAAATGTTCTAGAAGTTCAAAAATATGTCCAACTGCAAAAGAAAAGAGCAGCGTGCATTGCTATCGTGTTCTGCTCGCTTGTTTGAATCATGAAGGCCGCTGGATCTTGGTGTATAAAAGAAGAAACGATAGAAGAAGCAAAGCATGTGGCTGGAGAAAAAGAGAAGGAGCAATCAACGTTGAAGGGATAAGGATGAATATGTGGCTAGGAATAAAATATATGGCATCGGGCAAGTGCGGTGCTAACACCACACCAACTAATGGTTGTTTTTCTATTAGGAAAAGAGATTATTATGCATTCTATTTTGAAGAAAAAGTTCATTTCTATCCCTGCATGATTTATGTTTCAAGTTGATATCTGAAAAATCCCTCCGGCAGTACGATAGTTGTAGTTGTACTTCTCCTATCTCTACATTTTTCCACAGCTGCCAAATCTCCTCCGGATTATCCCCACGGCCATCGCAACAGTGTGTGTGTGCGTGTGTACGTGCACTGGTGCATGGTGCGTGTCGACTGAATTGTTCTGGTGTACTTCGTATGTGTATTGTTGTGTGTTATTTTTTTTGTTTTCAACGAAGTTCATGTTTCAGAAGTTTCGAAGTTCACATGTACCAAATACAGAAGAAATTCATCAAAATAAAAAGGGACAACCCATATATATAAATAGATTATCCCTATTTCTAAAAATAAAATCAAGAACGTCTAAATAAAATAAAAGAGCAGTTTGATGCTCATTAAAATTTTGGAATTTTCTCGTTTCTAGAAAATAACCAAAATTAGATTTTCCTCGTTTCTAAATAATAAGAGAGAAGGCCAACTCAAAATAACAGAGCAACTAAAAAAAGTTTATAAAAAATGCATTAAAAAACAAATTTGAAAGAACCAAGAAGGTCAAAAAACGTAGAATTAAGTTCCAATCTAAAAACCCTAGAAGTTCAATTTGAAATAACCGAGAAGGTCAAAAAACCTAGAAAATTGTTTGCTTATTTAAAGCCATATTTTTCTGTAAGAAGTTTGAAGTAAAATAAGAGAGAAGTTCAAAGGTTAAAAAAACTTAGATGTTTTCTCGTTACTAAATAATAAAATGAAGAAATTGAAATTTAAAAAAGGAATTAAAGAATCGACCATGAAGATTAAAAGCAAATAAAAAGTCAAAATCATGTTTATTTAAAAAATCAAAAACAGAAACTTTACTCAAAATAACACATAAGTTCAAAGTACATTAAAACCTAGGATTTAGAAGTTCAAAAAACAAAAACAATAAACAATGTCATTTTGGACATTTTTTCCAATACTAAAGATAAAAACCAAGAAGTTCAATTTTAAAAAATGAAGTAGTTCAATGCATATTAAAAACTCAGATTTTCTTGTTACAAAATAATAAAACCAAGAAGTTCAATTTTTTAAAATAAACCTGGAAATTCAAATTGAATGAAGTGGCTCGATGTCTATCAAAAAGTAGGATTTTTTCTGTTACTTAAAGAAATAAAACCAGGAAGTCCAAATTAGAAAGATGGAGAAGTTCGATGATTATAGAAAACTCAGATTTCCCTCGTTATTAAAGAATGGAAAATAAGAAATTCAAAAATTAAATAACAATAAGTTCAACTTTTAAAAAATAGAGCGCTTCAAAATTTCATAAAAATGATTAAGAAAAACCTGTAAGTCCATATTAAAAAGATGGAGAAGTTCGATGATTATAGAAACTCAGATTTTCCTCGTTATTAAAGAATGGGAACA
>NC_057813.1:606962644-606970142 GCF_018294505.1 Triticum aestivum
TAAAAAACAGGAAGTTCAACTTTAAAAAATAGAGCGCTTCAAAATTTCATAAAGAAGGATTAAGAAATAAAACCAGGAAGTCCATATTAAAAAGATGGAGAAGTTCGATGACTATGGAAAACTCAGATTTTCCTCATTAGTAAAAAATGGAAATAAGAAGTTCAAAAATAAAAATAACAAGGATTTCAACTATTAAAAATATAACGTTCAAAATTTCATAAAAAAGGATTAAGAAATAAAACCAGGAAGGCCATATTAAAAAGATGGAGACGTTCAATGATTATAGAAAACTCATATTTTCCTCGTTATTAAATAGTGGAAACAAGAAGTTCAACTATTAAAAATAGAGCGTTTCAAAATTCATAAAAAAGGATTAAGAAAAATCAGATTAAAAAATTCATAAAAAACTCAAAATATTTCACGTAACCGAGAGAGGTTCAGGTTGATAACTGCGAGAAGTTCATGTACTACACGGTGTGCATTTTGTATTAAAAAAAGAACAAAAAAGCAAATGCTAAAAGTTTTGTTATTACAAGTTCAAGTCCTTGGTCGGAGAAAGTTAAAAAAATTATTGTGAGAGACGTTTGTACAAAAGGAATATTATTTGTGTAACACTTACGAATGGATGAGAAAATTACAAACAAAAATACGTCCTAGAAGTTTAACGTGAAAACAGCAGGAAGTTCAACTACTACGCTAAATGAATTTCAGATGAAAAACTTTTAAAATCGTCGCGAGTATGAAAAAATGATTAACACGGGAAAGTTGCGTGTTTACAACAGCTTTCCATCGGTATATCACCCGCTCAATTCCCATGAGTGGGATGGAGAGCTACGGGCAGTGGATGAAGATCTACGAGCAAAAAAATCACGTAAAAAACAGAGTGAAGTTCAGGTACACGCACCAAGAAGTTCAGGTTCTTCACGCAGTGCATTTTCGAAGAATCTGTTTCACGGTAGAAGCAGAACGAATGATCCCGTCGTTTTCAGAATTACTTGAAAATGGCTAGGAATCAGAGAAAACCATCAACATGAAAAAGTTTCGCATTTTCCGTAGCTTTTCAACGGTATATTATTTGCACAATTCCAATAAATTTTGTAGAAATTACGGTGAAAATACATTTTTCATCATTTTTGAAACTGACTTAAAACCGTAAAGAATTGGGAGAAACAATACAAACCAAAAAGTTTCGCATTTGTTCAAGCTTTCCAACGCCATATCATTTGCAGCATTCGGACGCACGGTTAAAAATTTAGCTCGAAAATACGAACTCGGTAGGACTTGGATCATTTTCTAAATTACTCTTAAACCATTCAAAATTAGAAAACAACATTCCAGATGAAAAAGTAGCGCATTTTCATAAGATTTCCAATGCCATATCATATGTCTCCATTGGATTAGCCGTTTAGAAATGACATCGAAAAAACGAACTCAGCTGTTCGGTTTACGGAATTTTACATTTTTTCAAATTACTCTTTAACCATAGGGAATTAGAAAAAACTTTCAACATGTGGAAGGAGCGTTTTTGCAGCAGCTTTCCAACGCCATATTATATGCCTCATTCCGATAAACGGTTTAGGAATGCGACCGAAATTACGATTCATGTTTTTTGTGTGAAGAAAAAACGGTTTTCAAAACTGCTCTTAAACCGCTTATATTTTGCGAAAAATTTAACTTGGGTCATGATACTCATGTCCATAGCTTTCCAACGGTATATAGCAAGCCATGTTTGGGCAATGTTGCGGGAAGTTCAACCTAGCACAGGGGGAAGTTCAGGTCGAACAACTCAGGCAGGAAAATCGCAAAAAACGCGAGTTCTTCATGACCCGAGTGCAAAATCTGCATATGAGCGAGATTCCTATCTAAAACGAGTATTTAGTTGCTAAAAATCGTTTGAAGATTACACTTACATCACATGGAACACGACTAACCAGAAAAACTCGCGGTAGAAGGCACGACTGACCTGCCTGAGTAACGCGCCTGAACTTCCCCGAGTACTAGGTTGAACTTCAGCTAAAATGTGTCCAAATGGGGCTTGCGATATACTGTTGGAAAGCTATGGACACCAATATCATGACCC
Source organism: Triticum aestivum (assembly GCF_018294505.1). Taxonomy (NCBI): domain Eukaryota; kingdom Viridiplantae; phylum Streptophyta; class Magnoliopsida; order Poales; family Poaceae; genus Triticum; species Triticum aestivum. Next base: position 606,964,725 of record NC_057813.1, read on the forward strand.
AAGTTAAATTTTTGGCAAAATGTAAGCGGTTTAAGAGCAGTTTTGAAAACCGTTTTTTCTTCACACAAAAAATGTGAATCGTATTTTCAATCACATTTCTAAACCGCTCATCGGAATGAGGTAAATAATATGGCGTTGGAAAGCTGCTGCAAAACCGCTCCTTTGACATGTTGAAAGGTTTCTCTAATTCCCTATGGATAAATAGTAATTTGGAAAATCGTAAAATTTCGCAAACCGAACAACTGAATTCGTATTTTCAATGTAATTTCTACATGGCTAATCCAATTGAGGCAAATGATATGGCATTGGAAAGCTTGTGAAAATGCGCTACTTTTTCATGTTAAAAGTTTTTTCTAATTTGGAACGCTTTAAAAGTAATTCTGAAAACGGTACAAGTTCCACCGAGTTCGTATTTTCGATCTAATTTTTTAACCGTACGTCCCAATGCAACAAATGATATGGCACTGGAAAGCTTGTGGAAATGCGAAACTTTTTCGTATATATTCATTTTCCCAATTCCTTACGGTTTTAAGTCAAATTTGAAAATGGCTAAAAACGTATTTTCGGCATAATTTCTACAAACTTTATTGGAATGGGGCAAATAATATACCGCTGAAAAGCTATGGAAAATGCGAAACTTTTTCATGTTTGTAGTTTTCTCTGATTCCTAGCCGTTTTCAAGTAATTGCGAAAATGGCGAGATCATTTGTTCTACCTTTATCGCGAAACCGATTCTTCGAAAATGCACCGCATGAAGAACCTGAACTTCTCGGCACGTGTACTTGAACTTCACTCTGATTTTCACGTGCTTTTTTTCTCGTATATCTCTATCCACTGCTCCTAGCTCTCCATCCACTCACCGGAATTGAGCAAGTGATATACCGATGGAAAGCTGCTGTAAACACGCAACTTTCCCGTGTTGATCATTTTTTCATACTCGCAACGATTTTAAAAGTTTTTCATCTGAAATTCATTCAGCGTAGTAGTTGAACTTCATGCTATTTTCACGTTGAACTTCTGTGACGTATTTTTGTCTGTACACGCGCCTGAACTTCCCTCTGTACGAACCCGACCTTCGGGCTATCTTTGCAACCGTGGCTTCCCCCGTGAATTATTCTGATTAGTAGTGTTCTATATGATGTTAGTGTAATCTAGAAAAGTTTTTTAGCAACTAAATATTGGTTTTAAATAGAAATCTCGTTCGCTGGCGGATTTTGACCCCTGGTCATGATGAAATTGCGTTTTTTGCAATTTTACTGCCTGATTTGTTCGACCTGAACTTCCCTCTGAACTAGGTTGAACTTGTGCCAACATTGTCCAAACGGGGCTTGCGATATACCGTTGGAAAGCTATGGACACCAGCATCATGACCCAACTTAAACTTTTGTCAAAATGTAAATGGTTTAAGAGCAGTTTTGATAATCTTTTTTTCCTCACACGAAAAACGTGAATTGTATTTTTGATCGCATTTCTAAATTGTTTATCGAAATGAGGCAAATAATATGGCGTTGGAAAGCTGCTGCAAAACTGCTCCTTCCACATGTTGAAAGTTTTCCTTAATTCCCTATGGTTAAAGAGTAATTTGGAGAAATGTAAAATTTTGCAAACCGAATAGCCAAGTTCGTATTTTCGATGCCATTTCTAAACGGCTAATCCAATTGAGGCAAGTAATATGGAGTTGGAAAGCTTATGAAAATGCGCTACTTTTTTATGTTGAAGGTTTTTCCTAATTTTGAACGGTTTAAGAGTCATTTAGAAAGCAATACAAGTTCCACCAAGTTCGTATTTTCGATCTAATTTTTTAGCCGTACGTCCGAGTGCAGCAAATGATATGGCGTTGGAAAGCCTGAGTAAATGTGAAACTTTTTGATATGTATTGTTTCTCCAATTCCTTATGGTTTTATGTCAGTTTTGAAAATGATTTAAAATGTATTTTCGCCGTAATTTCTACAAACTTTGTCGGAATGGGGCGAATAATATACCATTCAAAAGCTACGAAAAATGCGAAACTTTTTCATGTTGATGATTTTCTCTGATTCCTCGCCATTTTCAAGTAATTTCAGAAACAATTAGATCACTCGTTCTGCCTTTATCGCAAAACAGATTCGTCGAAAATGCATCGCGTGAAGTACATGAACTTCTGTGGCAGTTCTGCTTGAATTTCACTCTGTTTTTCACATGCTTTTTTGCTCGTAGCTCTTCATTCACTCACCGGAATTGAGCAAGTGATATACCTGTGGAAAGCTGCTGTAAACATGCAACTTTCCTGTGTTGATCATTTTTTCATACTCACGATGGTTTTAAAAGTTTTTCATCCGAAATTCATTCACTGTAGTAATTGAACTTCCTGCTATTTTCACATTGAACTTCTTGCTGTTTTCACTCTGATGTATTTTTAATAACGAGGAAAATCTGAGTTTTCTATAATCATTGAACTTCTCCATCTTTTTAATATGGCCTTCTTGGTTTTATTTCTTAAATATTTTTTATGAATAAAAATATTTTAAGACACCAAAACAACATTTTCGTGTGTGTTTTTACATTGGTTTGCACATCAAAATGCGTCATCTTTAGAAATTGAACTTCTCCTTTTCTATTTTATTTTCTTTCAACATTGTTTAGCACGTCGAACCATGTCATCTTTAGAAATTGAACCTCTACTTTCTTTTTTCTTTCAACATTGGGTTGCACGTCGGACCGCTTCATCTTTAGAAATTGAACTTCTCATTTTCTTTTTGTTTTCTTTCAACATTGGTTTACATGTTGAACCGCGTCATCTTTAGAAATTGAACTTCTCCCTTTTTGTTTTCTTGCATGTTTAAATTTATTTTGAACTTGCTGAGATAACACACTTGACCTTCTAGAACACAACATTTTGACCTTCGCAAAACATAAATTAAAGCCAAACTTTTGACCTATAGAGCATGTATAATTTTCTCCACTCTTTCAAGAATAAGCGCTGAATCACCCCGTTAGTTTGACTTGAACTTCTGCTGCACATGAATAAGCTGTTGAAAACACGCAACTTTCCTGCTCCATTATTTAAATTTGAACTTCTAGTTTTTTAAGAAACGAGATTTTTTTAAAACTTTTTTACTTGTTCCTTTTATTCTAATTTGAACTTCTAGTTTTGTATAACGGGGATTTTTTTCATAAATTCTTTTGAACTGTTCCTCTTTTTAATTTGGACTTCTCTGTTTTTTTACAAACGATAAAAATCCTTTTTTATAATGGTTTTTGTAGTACTTTTTTATTTGAACTTATTGCTCTTTTTTTGAACTGATTGCGCTAACCGGTCTCCATTTTCCTCGAATTAATGCTCATGTGCAGAGCATGCGTGCGCAGAAGAATTATAGGCAGCCACACACTGATGCTACTGGAGACCTACTATTGCTTTTTCCTTCATTTAATATACACATTGAACCATATAGCTTGTCGGGATGAACTTTTGTCTTTCTGCTCCAGAGAAGAGCGGTGCATCGGTGAATAATGCAAACTACTGGGCGTCATGAGGCCCCAAAATATGGATACAATTTTTTTATGAAGCACGGAATCCCTTTTTTATGAGGCGTCATTTGTGTTTTCTTATTTGAACTTCATGTTTTCTTATTTAGAAGCACGGAATCCCTTTTTTTATGAAGTTTTATTTTCATCAAATTTTTGAATTGACCGGTTAATCTTACTCAACAAATATAATGCCGTGTTATTTTCCGAACTTGCTATGTTTCATGCGGTGAACCTTTTTTGATTTTGCACTTCCAAAGCGAACATTTTCTAGGTTAGGCATGTTTTCTTGTTGGTATATAAACATCAAATTGCTTTGTTATTTTAATTCGGACTTCTCGATTCTATTCACTTCATTTTTTTATTCAAACTTCATGGTTTTATTTCGAAAAAATTGTGGGAATTCTGTCTGGGTTTTGTCAAAAAACCCACAAAAGAACTTTTTATAATTTTGCAACGTCTCTCTCTCTCTCTCTCTCCCTCCCTCCCTCCCCCTCTCTCTCTCGTCTTAGTTCACACAACATTTGTCCCTTTCTTTTTCTTGAGATTTTTTTATCATGGTCTCTTTATTGTTTTTCGGATGTAACTTCTTTTCCTCTGCACTTATTTTATCTGGCTTATTGTTTTCAAACTTACAAACTTCTGAAACCTAAACTTCACACGTTCATTTGAACCCTTTTTCCCATGTACTCATGAAACTTTTCTCCATGTGTTTTTACTTGTTTTTGTTTCTCCATTTTTCATGATTTTTTTACCCACGAACTTCTCAGGTTGCTGTCTGAATATTTTCCAAAAATTTACAGGTGTTCTAGTACAGACTGATCATACAAAAATGAGACATTATAACGCTATACGTCAGTGCTATATCATTGTTGACCAAGAAGTATCACCCTGTAACAAATACAATGCTCACATGAGCATTTGCACTAACACATTCCATGCAACCAAATGGGGGAAGGAGCATATGAGTTGTACATCTCTACGGCCTCGACGTGGGCAGGTCCCATCCTACTGGAGTGCAAGTCATCTCCATTAGCATGCCAAGTCCAAGTCGCCGCAAAAAGCTGAAGCTGCACTGCGCAAGCAGAGCGAGAGAAGAAGTGCAAGCTGTGGCAGTTCGTGCTGAGCGCGTGCAGCCGTGGGAGGTGCAAGCTTGGCCGCCGGCCGGAGCTGAACGGGGTCAGGTGAGGAAGTAGGCAGGCAGAGGTGGGAGGTGCGCGTCGCCACAAACCTGCCCCAACCTACGCTGCCGCCCTGCTCCGCGTACTCCAGCTCCTCCTGTTCGCATTCAGATAAAAGCATATATGTTTCAGATTCAGTACATGGGGGCGAGGATGTGGTAACAGGGTGAGATGCATAGCAACAGTGGGATTCAGGGGGCGTAGCGGCTGTGAACTCCCGGGGGCCATGTAGTTGAACGGCCGAAGTGTGGCGGCGACGAGCGTTGTCTGTGCTGCGACGGTGGAGCACCACCGAGAGGAGGCCGAAGGTGCGAGCAGAAGGGGATAGCCAGGAGGAGGCGGAAGGTGGGAGCCCCGTCGTAGGTTGGTGGCGCTCGGGGATGCAGGCACTTGCGGCACAGCGAAGTGGGGCTCCGGTGGCGGCATGAAGTGGGGATCCGGTGCGCTGTTGCTGCCGTCGTCGATTTCTTGGGTGGATCCCCGGCCGGCGGCAAAACACGGGGTTCTACATGGAGGAGGGACGCCGTCCGCGCGAGAGGAGGGGCGCCGGCCATGCGGGAGGAGGTGCGCCACCATCGGGGAGGGGCGCCGGCCGCGCGGGAGGAGGCGCGCCGCCGTCAATGAGGGGAGCCGTCCGCGCGGGAGGAGGCGCGCCGCTGACGGGGAGTGCCGCCGGCCGCGCGGGAGAAGGCGCGTCGGCCGTGCGGGAGGAGGTGCGCCACCGTCGGGGAGG
>NC_057813.1:606970964-606973045 GCF_018294505.1 Triticum aestivum
GCATCCTACCACCCGGTGGTAGTTACCCCATATGTCTCATATACTACCATGTGGTACTATATATACTACTTTATCATTTTAAATATATTCATATACTATATCTAAGATATTTCAAAGCAAGTTACATGAAAAAATTGCATATGAACCCATAGTTTTTGTTATATTTGTGAAATACGTACATATTTGTACGTAAAAAAGAGCATACTGAAAACATGGTATATACTACCTAAAAATTAGTATATATACTACCTAATCATTGTTATATACTACATACTACACGTACATACTCTCAATTTTGACAGATACTACATACAACATACAAAATGCAAGTGGTGGTAACTACCACTACTTGTTGCAAAGGGTGCCCAAGTAGGACCAAGTAGGAGTAGTCCTACTTGGACGCCTCCCACAAGTCGGCCTCCCCCTTTCCATAAGTGTCGGAGGGGGAAGGAAGGAGGAGGGGGAGGGAAGGAAGGGGGAGGCTGATACGTCTCCAACATATCTATAATTTTTGATTGTTCCATGCTATTATATTATCCATGTTGGATGTTTTATATGCATTTATATGCTATTTTATATGTTTTTTCGGACTAACCTATTAACCTAGAGCCCAGTGCGAGTTTCTGTTTTTCCCCTTGTTTTCATGTTTTACAGAAAAGGAATACCAAACGGAGTCCAATTGACGTGCCAATTTTTGATGATTTTTTATGGACCAAAAGAAGCCCCCGGAGTAAAAGAGTTGGGCCAAAAGAGTCCCGAGCCATCCATGAGGGTGGAGGGCGCGCCCCCTATCTCGTGGATGACACAGAGACCCCCCTTGACGTGAGACCGACGCCAAACATTCCTACAAATACAGAGACCCCCAGATATAAACCTAGATCGGGAGTTCCGCTGCTGCAAGCCTCTGTAGCCACCAAAAACCTCTCGGGAGCCCGTTCCAGCACCCTACTGGAGGGGGTATCCATCACCGGCTGTCATCTTCATCATCCCGGCGCTCTCCATGACGAGGAGGGAGTAGTTCACCCTCGGGGCTGAGGGTATGTACTAGTAGTTATGTGTTTGATATCTTTCTCTCTCGTGTTCTTGATTTGGCACGATCTTGATGTGCCGCGAGCTTTGCTATTATAGTTGGATCTTATGATGTTTCTCCCCCCTCTGTTCTCTTGTAATGGATTGAGTTTTCCCTTTGAAGTTATCTTATCGGATTGGTCTTCAAGGATTTGAGAACACTTGATGCATGTCTTGCGTGTGCTTATCTGTGGTGACAATGGGATATCACGTGATCTACTTGATGTATGTTTTCGTGATCAACTTGCAGGTTCAGTGACCTTGTAAACTTATGCATAGGGGTTGGCACACGTTTTTGTCTTGACTCTCCGGTAGAAACTTTGGGGCACTCTTTGAAGTTCTTTGTGTTGGTTGAATAGATGAATCTGAGATTGTGTGATGCATATCGTATAATCATACCCACGGATACTTGAGGTGACATTGGAGTATCTAGGTGACATTAGGGTTTTGGTTGATATGTGTCTTAAGGTGTTATGTTACTACGAACTCTAGGGCTGTTGGTGACACTTATAGGAATAGCCCAATGGATTGATCGGAAAGAATAACTTTGAGGTGGTTTCGTACCCTACAATAATCTCTTCATTTGTTCTCCACTATTAGTGACTTTGGAGTGACTCTTTGTTGCATGTTGAGGGATAGTTATATGATCCAATTATGTTATTATTGTTGAGAGAACTTGCACTAGTGAAAGTATGAACCCTAGGCCTTGTTTCGAAGCATTGCAATACCGTTTGTGCTCACTTTTATCATAAGTTACCTTGCTGTTTTTATATTTTCAGATTACAAAAACCTATATCTACCATCCATATTGCACTTGTATCACCACCTCTTCGCCGAACTAGCGCACCTACATAATTTAACATTGTATTGGGTGTGTTGGGGACACAAGAGAATCTTTTCTATTTGGTTGCAGGGTTGTTTGAGAGAGACCATCTTCATCCTACGCCTCCCATAGATTGATAAACCTTAGGTCATCCACTTGAGGGAAATTTGCTACTGTCCTACAAACCTCT
>NC_057813.1:606973498-606974410 GCF_018294505.1 Triticum aestivum
GTTCACATCGCCATGTGATTTAACACCAATAGTTCACATCTCTATGTGATTAACACCCATAGTTCACATTGCCATGTGACCAACACCCAAAGGGTTTACTAGAGTCAATAATCTAGTTCACATTGCTATGTGATTAACACCCGAAGAGTACTAAGGTGTGATCATGTTTTGCTTGTGAGAGAAGTTTAGTCAACGGGTCTGCCACATTTAGAGCCGTATGTATTTTGCAAATTTTCTATGTCTACAATGCTCTGCATGGAGCTACTCTAGCTAATTGCTCCTACTTACAATATGTATCCAGATTGAGACTCAGAGTCATGCAGATCGGTGTAAAAGCTTGCATCAACGTAACTCTTTATGGCGAACTCTTTATCACCTCCATAACCGAGAAATATTTCCTTAGTCCTCCTAGGCAACTAAGGATAACTTTGACCGCTATCCAGTGATCCACTCCTGGATCACTATCGTACCCCTTGCCAAACTCATGATAAGGTGCACAATAGGTCTGGTACATAGCATAGCATACTTTATAGAACCTATGGCTGAGGCATAGGGAATGACTTTCATTCTCTTTCTATTTTCTGCTGTGGTCGGGTTTTGAGTCTTACTCAACTTTACACCTTGCAACACAGGCAAGACCCCTTCTTTGGCTATTCCATTTTGAACAACTACAAAATCTTGTCAAGGTATGTACTCATTGAAAAATCTTATCAAGCGTCTTGATCTATCTCTATAGATCTTGATGCCCAATATGTAAGCAGCTTCATCGAGGTCTTTCTTTGAAAAACTCCTTTCAAATTCTCCTTTATGCTTTCCAGAAAATTCTACATCATTTCTGATCAACAATATGTCATTCACATATACTTACCAGAAAGGCTATAGTGCTCCCACTCACATTCTTGTAAACACAGG
>NC_057813.1:606978302-606979002 GCF_018294505.1 Triticum aestivum
CGTTTACGAGTTGGTCATCAATACTCACAGTTTTGGACGATTCTGGCCCGTTTCATGGACTATTACTCACTGTTTTGAGGTCCCGGAGTGATTTCCACGATTAACGAACCCTGGGGTGCATTTACGTGTCGGTCATCCAAAATCGCAATTTTGGCCGATTCTGGTCCGTTTCAGGGACTATTACTCACTGTTTTGTGGTCCTAGAGTGATTTCCATGATTAACGAACCCTGGGATGTGTTTACGTGTCGGTCATAAAGACTCGCAGTTTTGGCCGAGTCTGGCCCGTTTCGTGGACTATTACTCAACGTTTTGGGGTCCCGAAGCGATTTCCGTAGTTATTAAACCCCAAGGTGCGCTGATGTGTCGGTTATCGACAATCGCAATTTTGGCCGATTTTGGCCCGTTTCAGGGACTATTACTCACTATTTTGGGGCCCCGGAGTGATTTCGACGGTTAACGAACCCTGGGGTGCGTTTACGTGTCGGTCATCAACACTCGCAATTTTGGCCGATTCTGGCCCGTTTCATGGACTATTAGTGGTCCTAGAGTGATTTCCACGATTAACGAACCCTGGGATGTGTTTACGTGTCGGTCATAAACACTCGCAGTTTTGGCCGAGTCTGGCCCGTTTCGTGGACTATTACTCAACGTTTTGGGGTCCCGAAGCGATTTCCATAGTTATTAAACCCCAAGGTGCAG
>NC_057813.1:606979260-606979562 GCF_018294505.1 Triticum aestivum
AGACTATTACTCACTGTTTTGGGTCCCAGAGTGATTTCCACGATTAACGAACCCTGGGATGTGTTTATGTGTCGGTCATAAACAGTCGCAGTTTTTGCCGATTCTGGCCCGTTTCGTGGACTATTAGTCACCGTTTTGGGGTCCCGAAGCGATTTCCATAGTTGTTAAACCCCAAGTTGCGCTGATGTGTCGGTTATTAACACTCACAGTTTTCGCCGATTCTGGCCCGTTTCATGGACTATTACTCACTGTATTGGGGTCCCGGAGTGATTCCCATGATTACCGAACCCAGGGGTGCGTTT
>NC_057813.1:606979840-606980510 GCF_018294505.1 Triticum aestivum
GATTCTGGCCCGTTTCATGGACTATTAGTGGTCCTAGAGTGATTTCCACGATTAACGAACCCTGGGATGTGTTTACGTGTCGGTCATAAACACTCGCAGTTTTGGCCGAGTCTGGCCCGTTTCGTGGACTATTACTCAACGTTTTGGGGTCCCGAAGCGATTTCCATAGTTATTAAACCCCAAGGTGCAGTGATGTGTCGGTCATCAACAATCGCAATTTTGGCCGATTTTGGCCCGTTTCAGGGACTATTACTCACTGTTTTGGGGCCCCGGAGTGATTTCGACGATTAACGAACCCTGGGGTGCGTTTACGTGTTGGTCATCAACACTCGCAATTTTGGCCGATTCTGGTCCGTTTCAGGGACTATTACTCACTGTTTTGTGGTCCTAGAGTGATTTCCATGATTAACGAACCCTGGGATGTGTTTACGTGTCGGTCATAAACACTCGCAGTTTTGGCCAATTCTGGCCCGTTTCATGGACTATTACTCAACGTTTTGGGGTCCCGAAGCGATTTCCATAGTTATTAAACCCCAAGGTGCGCTGATGTGTCGGTCATCAACAATCGCAATTTTGGCCGATTCTGGCCCGTTTCAGGGACTATTACTCACTGTTTTGGGGTCCCCGAGTGATTTCCACGATTAATGAATGCTGGGGTGCGTTTACGTGT
>NC_057813.1:606980520-606981507 GCF_018294505.1 Triticum aestivum
CACCGTTTTGGGGTCCCGAAGCGATTTCCATAGTTGTTAAACCCCAAGTTGCGCTGATGTGTCGGTTATTAACACTCACAGTTTTCGCCGATTCTGGCCCGTTTCATGGACTATTACTCACTGTATTGGGGTCCCGGAGTGATTCCCATGATTACCGAACCCAGGGGTGCGTTTACATGTCAGTCATCAACACTCGCGGTTTTGGCCGATTCTGGCCCGTTTCATGGACTATTGCTCACTGTTTTGGGGTCCCGTAGTGATTTCGACGATTAACGAACCCTTGGGTGCGTTTACGAGTTGGTCATCAATACTCACAGTTTTGGACGATTCTGGCCCGTTTCATGGACTATTACTCACTGTTTTGAGGTCCCGGAGTGATTTCCACGATTAACGAACCCTGGGGTGCATTTACGTGTCGGTCATCCAAAATCGCAATTTTGGCCGATTCTGGTCCGTTTCAGGGACTATTACTCACTGTTTTGTGGTCCTAGAGTGATTTCCATGATTAACGAACCCTGGGATGTGTTTACGTGTCGGTCATAAAGACTCGCAGTTTTGGCCGAGTCTGGCCCGTTTCGTGGACTATTACTCAACGTTTTGGGGTCCCGAAGCGATTTCCGTAGTTATTAAACCCCAAGGTGCGCTGATGTGTCGGTTATCGACAATCGCAATTTTGGCCGATTTTGGCCCGTTTCAGGGACTATTACTCACTATTTTGGGGCCCCGGAGTGATTTCGACGGTTAACGAACCCTGGGGTGCGTTTACGTGTCGGTCATCAACACTCGCAATTTTGGCCGATTCTGGCCCGTTTCATGGACTATTAGTGGTCCTAGAGTGATTTCCACGATTAACGAACCCTGGGATGTGTTTACGTGTCGGTCATAAACACTCGCAGTTTTGGCCGAGTCTGGCCCGTTTCGTGGACTATTACTCAACGTTTTGGGGTCCCGAAGCGATTTCCATAGTTATTAAACCCCAAGGTGCAG
>NC_057813.1:606981517-606981804 GCF_018294505.1 Triticum aestivum
ATTTTGGCCGATTTTGGCCCGTTTCAGGGACTATTACTCACTGTTTTGGGGCCCCGGAGTGATTTCGACGATTAACGAACCCTGGGGTGCGTTTACGTGTTGGTCATCAACACTCGCAATTTTGGCCGATTCTGGTCCGTTTCAGGGACTATTACTCACTGTTTTGTGGTCCTAGAGTGATTTCCATGATTAACGAACCCTGGGATGTGTTTACGTGTCGGTCATAAACACTCGCAGTTTTGGCCAATTCTGGCCCGTTTCATGGACTATTACTCAACGTTTTGGGG
>NC_057813.1:606981814-606982423 GCF_018294505.1 Triticum aestivum
TTAACGAACCCTGGGGTGCGTTTACGTGTTGGTCATCAACACTCGCAATTTTGGCCGATTCTGGTCCGTTTCAGGGACTATTACTCACTGTTTTGTGGTCCTAGAGTGATTTCCATGATTAACGAACCCTGGGATGTGTTTACGTGTCGGTCATAAACACTCGCAGTTTTGGCCAATTCTGGCCCGTTTCGTGGACTATTACTCAACGTTTTGGGGTCCCGAAGCGATTTCCATAGTTATTAAACCCCAAGGTGCGCTGATGTGTCGGTCATCAACAATCGCAATTTTGGCCGATTCTGGCCCATTTCAGGGACTATTACTCACTGTTTTGGGGTCCCCGAGTTATTTCCACGATTAATGAATGCTGGGGTGCGTTTACGTGTCGGTCATCAAGACTCGCAATTTTGGCCGATTCTAGCCCGTTTCATGGAATATTAGTCACTGTTTTGGGGTCCCGGAGTGATTCCCATGATTACCGAACCCAGGGGTGCGTTTACGTGTCAGTCATAAACACTCGCAGTTTTGGCCGATTCTGGCCCGTTTCATGGACTATTACTCACTCTTTTGGGGGTCCCGTAGTGATTTCGACGATTAACGAACCCTTGGGTG
>NC_057813.1:606982537-606983948 GCF_018294505.1 Triticum aestivum
GTTTACGTGTCAGTCATAAACACTCGCAGTTTTGGCCGATTCTGGCCCGTTTCATGGACTATTACTCACTCTTTTGGGGGCCCCGTAGTGATTTCGACGATTAACGAACCCTTGGGTGCGTTTACGTGTCGGTCATCAATACTCACAGTTTTGGACGATTCTGGCCCGTTTCATGGACTATTACTCACTGTTTTGAGGTCCCTGAGTGATTTCCATGATTAACGAACCCTGGGGTGCGTTTACGTGTCGGTCATCCAAAATCGCAATTTTGGCCGATTCTGGTCCGTTTCATGGACTATTACTCACTGTTTTGGGGTCCTGGAGTGATGTCCATGATTAACGAACCCTGGGATGTGTTTACATGTCGGTCATAAACACTCATAGTTTTGGCCGATTCTGGCCCATTTCGTGGACTATTACTCACCCTTTTGGGGTCCCGAAGCGATTTCCATAGTTGTTAAACCCAAGGTGCGTTGATGTGTTGGTCATTAACACTCACAGTTTTGGCCGATTCTGACCCGTTTCATGGATTATTACTCACTGTTTTGTGGTCCCGGAGTGATTTCGACGATTAACGAACCCTGGGGTGCGTTTACGTGTTGGTCATCAACACTCACAGTTTTGGCCGATTCTGGCCCGTTTAATGGACTATTACTCACTGTTTTGGGGTCCCGAATTGATTTCGACGATTAACGAACCCTGGGGTACGTTTACGTGTCGGTCATCAACACTCACAGTGTTGGCCAATTCTGTCCCGTTTCATGGACTATTACTCACTGTTTTGGGGTCCCGGAGTGATTTCCAGGATTAACAAACCCTGCGGTGCGTTTACGTGTCGGTCATCAACAATCACAATTTTGGCCGACTCTGGCCCGTTTCAGGGACTATTACTCACTGTTTTGGGGTCCCAGAGTGATTTCCACGATTAACGAACGCCGGGATGTGTTTATGTGTCGGTCATCAACACTCACAGTTTTTGACGATTCTGGCCCGTTTCATAGACTATTACTCACTGTTTTGAGGTTCGGGAGTGATTTCCACGATTAACGAACCCTGGGATGTGTTTATGTGTTGGTCATCCAACATTGCAATTTTGGCCGATTCTGGTCCGTTTCACGGACTATTACTCACTGTTTTGTGGTCCTAGAGTGATTTCCACGATTAACGAACCCTGGGATGTGTTTACGTGTCGGTCATAAACACTCGCAGTTTTGGCCGAGTCTGACCCGTTACATGGACTATTACTGAACGTTTTGGGGTCCCGAATTGATTTCCATAGTTATTGAACCCCAAGGTGCGCTAATGTGTCGGTCATCAACAATCGCAATTTTGGCCCGTTTCACGGACTATTACTCACTGTTTTGGGGTCCCGGAGTGATTTACACGATTAACGAACCCTGCGGTGCGTTTA
>NC_057813.1:606987596-606987908 GCF_018294505.1 Triticum aestivum
TGTCGGTCATAAACACTCGCAGTTTTGGCCGATTCTGGCCCGTTTCATGGACTATTACTCACCGTTTTGGTGTCCCGAAGCGATTTCCATAGTTGTTAAACCCAAGGTGCTTTGATGTGTTGGTCATTAACACTCACAATTTTGGCCGATTTTGGCCCGTTTCATGGATTATTACTCACTGTTTTGGGGTCCCGGAGTGATTTCGACGATTAACGAACCCTGGGGTGCGTTTACGTGTCGGTCATCAACACTCGCAATTTTGGCCTATTCTGGCCCGTTTCATGGACTATTACTCGCTGTTTTGGGGTCCCA
>NC_057813.1:606992986-606997085 GCF_018294505.1 Triticum aestivum
CGATTCTGGCCCGTTTCGTGGACTATTACTCACCGTTTTGGGGTCCCGAAGCGATTTCCATAGCTGTTAAACCCAACGTGCGTTGATGTGTCGGTCATTAACACTCATAGTTTTGGCCGATTCTGGCCCGTTACATGGACTATTACTCACTGTTTTGGGGTCCCGGAGTGATTTCGACGATTAACGAACCCTGGGGTACGTTTACGTGTCGGTCATCAACACTCACAGTTTTGGCCGATTCTGGCCGTTTCATGGACTATTACTCACTGTTCTGGGGTCCCGGAGTGATTTCCACGATTAATGAACCCTGGGGTGCGTTTACGTGACGGTCATCGAAAATCATAATTTTGGCCGATTCTGGTCCGTTTCAGGGACTATTACTCACTGTTTTGGGGTCCTAGAGTGATTTCCACAATTAACGAACCCTGGGATGTGTTTACGTGTCGATCATAAACACTCGCAGTTTTGGCCAATTCTGGCCCGTTTCGTGGACTATTACTCAACGTTTTGGGGTCCCGAAGCGATTTCCATAGTTATTAAACCCCAAGGTGTGCTGATGTGTCGGTCATCAACAATTGCAATTTTGGCCGATTCTGGCCCGTTTCAGGGACTATTACTCACTGTTTTGGGGTCCCCGAGTGATTTCCAGGATTAACGAATGCTGGGGTGCGTTTACGTGTCGGTCATCAAGACTCACAATTTTGGCCGATTCTGGCCCGTTTCATGGAATATTAGTCACTTTTTTGGGGTCCCAGAGTGCTTTCCATGATTAACGAACCCTGGGATGTGTTTACGTGTCGGTCACAAACACTTTGAAGTTCTTTGTGTTGGTTGAATAGATGAATCTGAGATTGTGTGATGCATATCGTATAATCATACCCACGGATACTTGAGGTGACATTGGAGTATCTAGGTGACATTAGGGTTTTGGTTGATATGTGTCTTAAGGTGTTATGTTACTACGAACTCTAGGGCTGTTGGTGACACTTATAGGAATAGCCCAATGGATTGATCGGAAAGAATAACTTTGAGGTGGTTTCGTACCCTACAATAATCTCTTCATTTGTTCTCCACTATTAGTGACTTTGGAGTGACTCTTTGTTGCATGTTGAGGGATAGTTATATGATCCAATTATGTTATTATTGTTGAGAGAACTTGCACTAGTGAAAGTATGAACCCTAGGCCTTGTTTCGAAGCATTGCAATACCGTTTGTGCTCACTTTTATCATAAGTTACCTTGCTGTTTTTATATTTTCAGATTACAAAAACCTATATCTACCATCCATATTGCACTTGTATCACCACCTCTTCGCCGAACTAGCGCACCTACATAATTTAACATTGTATTGGGTGTGTTGGGGACACAAGAGAATCTTTTCTATTTGGTTGCAGGGTTGTTTGAGAGAGACCATCTTCATCCTACGCCTCCCATAGATTGATAAACCTTAGGTCATCCACTTGAGGGAAATTTGCTACTGTCCTACAAACCTCTGCACTTGGAGGCCCAACAACGTCTACAAGAAGGTTGTGTAGTAGATATCAGAGGCCGAATCCCTCCCCTTCCTTCTCTCTTCCCCTTTTCCTCCCCCCAATTCGGCCTAAATGGGGGCGCACCAGCTCCTTAGGGGCTGGTCTGTCCTCCTCTTGCCCCATTAGGCCCATGTAATTTGCCGGGGGTTGCCGGGAACCCCTTCCGGTGATCCGATACGTACCCGGTACCCTTGGAACATTTCCGATGTCCGAATACTATCGTCTTATATATGAATCTTTACCTTTCGACCATTTCGAGACTCCTTGTCATGTCCGTGATCTCATTCGGGACTCCGAACAACATTTGGCCACCTAATCACATAGCTCATATAATACAAATCGTCATTGAACGTTAAGCGTGCGGACCCTACGGGTTTGAGAACTATGTAGACATGACCGAGACACCTCTCCGGTCAATAACCAGTACCGAAACCTGGATGCTCATATTGGCTCCCACATATTCTACGAAGATCTTTATTGGTCGAACTGTTATGACAACATACGTTATTCCCTTTGTCATCGTTATGTTACTTGCCCGAGATTCGATCGTCGGTATCTTCATACCCACTTCAATCTCGTTACCGGCAAGTCTCTTTACTCGTTTCGTAATGCATCATCCCGCAACCAACTCATTAGTCAGATTGCTTGCAAGGCTTCTTATGATGTGCATTACCGAGAGGGCCCAGAGATACCTCTTCGATACTTGGAGTGACAAATCCTAATCTCGATCTATGCCAAGCCAACAAACACCTTCAGAGATACCTGTAGAGCATCTTTATAATCACCCAGTTATGTTGTGACGTTTGATAGCATATAAGGCATTCCTCCGGCATCCGGGAGTTGCATAATCTCATAGTCGGAGGAATATGTGTTTGACATGAAGAAAGCAGTAGCAATAAAACTGAACGATCATTATGCCAAGCTAACGGATTGGTCTTATCCATCACATCATTCTCCTAATGATGTGATCCCGTTCATCAAATGACAACACATGTCTATGGCTAGAAACTTAACCATCTTTGATCAACGAGCTAGTCAAGTAGAGGCATACTAGGGACACAGTGTTTTGTCTTTGTATCCAAACATGTATCAAGTTTCTGGTTCATACAATTCTAGCATGAATAAAAAATATTTATCATGAATAAGGAAATATAAAATAACAACTTAATTATTGCCTCTAGGGCATATTTCCTCCAGCCTCCCACTTGCACTAGAGTCAATACTCTTGTTCACATCGCCATGTGATTTAACACCAATAGTTCACATCTCTATGTGATTAACACCCATAGTTCACATTGCCATGTGACCAACACCCAAAGGGTTTACTAGAGTCAATAATCTAGTTCACATTGCTATGTGATTAACACCCGAAGAGTACTAAGGTGTGATCATGTTTTGCTTGTGAGAGAAGTTTAGTCAACGGGTCTGCCACATTTAGAGCCGTATGTATTTTGCAAATTTTCTATGTCTACAATGCTCTGCATGGAGCTACTCTAGCTAATTGCTCCTACTTACAATATGTATCCAGATTGAGACTCAGAGTCATGCAGATCGGTGTAAAAGCTTGCATCAACGTAACTCTTTATGGCGAACTCTTTATCACCTCCATAACCGAGAAATATTTCCTTAGTCCTCCTAGGCAACTAAGGATAACTTTGACCGCTATCCAGTGATCCACTCCTGGATCACTATCGTACCCCTTGCCAAACTCATGATAAGGTGCACAATAGGTCTGGTACATAGCATAGCATACTTTATAGAACCTATGGCTGAGGCATAGGGAATGACTTTCATTCTCTTTCTATTTTCTGCTGTGGTCGGGTTTTGAGTCTTACTCAACTTTACACCTTGCAACACAGGCAAGACCCCTTCTTTGGCTATTCCATTTTGAACAACTACAAAATCTTGTCAAGGTATGTACTCATTGAAAAATCTTATCAAGCGTCTTGATCTATCTCTATAGATCTTGATGCCCAATATGTAAGCAGCTTCATCGAGGTCTTTCTTTGAAAAACTCCTTTCAAATTCTCCTTTATGCTTTCCAGAAAATTCTACATCATTTCTGATCAACAATATGTCATTCACATATACTTACCAGAAAGGCTATAGTGCTCCCACTCACATTCTTGTAAACACAGGATTCACCACAAGTCTGTATATAACTATATGCTTTGATCAACTCATCAAAGCATATATTCCAAATCTGAGATGCTTGCACTAGTCCATAGATGGATCGCTGGAGCTTGCACATTTCGTTAGCACCTTTAGGATTGACAAAACCTTCTGGTTGCATCATATACAACTCTTATTTAATAAATCCATTAAGGAATGCATTTTTGATATCCATTTGCCAAACTTTAGAATCAATACAAGTGAGAATATCTCATCGGAGTCAACACCTTGAAGTTGTCGAAAACCTTTTGCGACAATTCGATCTTTGTAGATAGTAACACTACCTTCATCGCCCGTCTTCCTCTTGAAGATCCATTTATTTTCTATGACTCGCCGATCATTGGGCAAGTCAACCAAAGTCCACACTTTGTTCTCATACATGGATCCTATCTCAGA
>NC_057813.1:606997095-606997530 GCF_018294505.1 Triticum aestivum
TAAACCCCAAGATGCGCTGATGTGTCGGTCATTAACACTCGCAGTTTTGGACAATTTTGGCCCGTTTCGTTGACTATTACTCACTGTTTTTGGGTCCTGGAGTGATTTCCACGATTAACGAACCCTGGGGTGCGTTTACGTGTCAGTCATCAACACTCGCAATTTTGGCCGATTCTGGCCTCTTTCAAGGACTATTACTCACTGTTTTGGGGTCCCAGAGTGATTTCCACGATTAACGAACCCTGAGATGTGTTTACGTGTCGGTCATACACACTCACAGTTTTGACCAATTCTAGCCCGTTTCATGGACTATTACTCACCGTTTTGGGGTCTTGGAGTGATTTCAACGATTAACGAACCCTGGGGTGTGTTTACGTGTCGGTTATCAACACTCACAATTTTAGCCGATTCTACCCCGTTTCGTGGACTATTACT
>NC_057813.1:606998339-606999059 GCF_018294505.1 Triticum aestivum
GGTCATCAATACTCACAGTTTTGGACGATTCTGGCCCGTTTCATGGACTATTACTCACTGTTTTGAGCTCCCGGAGTGATTTCCACGATTAACGAACCCTGGGGTGCGTTTACGTGTCGGTCATCCAAAATCGCAATTTTGGCCGATTCTGGTCCGTTTCATGGACTATTACTCACTGTTTTGGGGTCCCGGAGTGATGTCCATGATTAACGAACCCTGGGATGTGTTTACATGTCGGTCATAAACACTCATAGTTTTGGCCGATTCTGGCCCATTTCGTGGACTATTACTCACCCTTTTGGGGTCCCGAAGCGATTTCCATAGTTGTTAAACCCAAGGTGCGTTGATGTGTTGGTCATTAACACTCACAGTTTGGGCCGATTCTGACCCGTTTCATGGATTATTACTCACTGTTTTGGGGTCACGGAGTGATTTCGACGATTAACGAACCCTAGGTTGTGTTTACGTATCGGTCATAAACACTTGCAATTTTGGTCGATTCAAGCCTGTTTCGTGGACTATTACTCAACGTTTTGGGGTCCCGAAGCGATTTCCATAGTTGTTAAACCCCAAGGTGTGCTGATGTGTCGGTCATCAACACTCGCAATTTTGGCCGATTCTGGCCCGTTTCAGGGACTATTACTCACTGTTTTGGGGTCCCGGAGTGATTTCCACGATTAACGAACCCTAGGGTGCGTTTACGTGTCGGTCATCAACACT
>NC_057813.1:606999232-606999662 GCF_018294505.1 Triticum aestivum
AACGTTTTGGGGTCTCGAAGCGATTTCCATAGTTGTTAAACCCCAAGGTGCGCCGATGTGTCAGTCATCAACAATCGCAATTTTGGCCGATTCTGACCCGTTTCAGGGACTATTACTCACTGTTTTTGGGTCCCAGAGTGATTTCCACGATTAACGAACCCTGGGGTGCGTTTACGTGTCGCCGTCAACACTCGCAATTTTGGCTGATTCTGGCCCGTTTCATGGACTAATACTCACTGTTTTGGGGTCCCAGAGTGATTTCCACGATTAACGAACCCTAGGTTGTGTTTACGTATCGGTCATAAACACTTGCAGTTTTGGTCGATTCAAGCCTGTTTCGTGGACTATTACTCACCGTTTTGGGGTCCCGAAGCGATTTCCATAGTTGTTAAACCCCAAGGTGTGCTGATGTGTCGGTCATCAACACTCG
>NC_057813.1:606999672-607001211 GCF_018294505.1 Triticum aestivum
GGTCATCAATACTCACAGTTTTGGACGATTCTGGCCCGTTTCATGGACTATTACTCACTGTTTTGAGCTCCCGGAGTGATTTCCACGATTAACGAACCCTGGGGTGCGTTTACGTGTCGGTCATCCAAAATCGCAATTTTGGCCGATTCTGGTCCGTTTCATGGACTATTACTCACTGTTTTGGGGTCCCGGAGTGATGTCCATGATTAACGAACCCTGGGATGTGTTTACATGTCGGTCATAAACACTCATAGTTTTGGCCGATTCTGGCCCATTTCGTGGACTATTACTCACCCTTTTGGGGTCCCGAAGCGATTTCCATAGTTGTTAAACCCAAGGTGCGTTGATGTGTTGGTCATTAACACTCACAGTTTGGGCCGATTCTGACCCGTTTCATGGATTATTACTCACTGTTTTGGGGTCACGGAGTGATTTCGACGATTAACGAACCCTAGGTTGTGTTTACGTATCGGTCATAAACACTTGCAATTTTGGTCGATTCAAGCCTGTTTCGTGGACTATTACTCAACGTTTTGGGGTCCCGAAGCGATTTCCATAGTTGTTAAACCCCAAGGTGTGCTGATGTGTCGGTCATCAACACTCGCAATTTTGGCCGATTCTGGCCCGTTTCAGGGACTATTACTCACTGTTTCGGGGTCCCGGAGTGATTTCCACGATTAACGAACCCTAGGGTGCGTTTACGTGTCGGTCATCAACACTCGTAACTTTTGCCGATTCTGGCCCGTTTCATAGACTATTACTCACTGTTTTGGGTCCCAGAGTGATTTCCACGATTAACGAACCCTGGGATGTGTTTATGTGTCGGTCATAAACACTCGCAGTTTTTGCCGATTCTGGCCCGATTCGTGGACTATTAGTCACCGTTTTGGGGTCCCGAAGCGATTTCCATAGTTGTTAAACTCCAAGTTGCGCTGATGTGTCGGTTATTAACACTCACAGTTTTCGCCGATTCTGGCCCGTTTCATGGACTATTACTCACTGTATTGGGGTCCCGGAGTGATTCCCATGATTACCGAACCCAGGGGTGCGTTTACATGTCAGTCATCAACACTCGCGGTTTTGGCCGATTCTGGCCCGTTTCATGGACTATTACTCACTGTTTTGGGGTCCCGTAGTGATTTCGATGATTAACGAACCCTTGGGTTCGTTTACGAGTTGGTCATCAATACTCACAGTTTTGGACGATTCTGGCCCGTTTCATGGACTATTACTCACTGTTTTGAGGTCCCGGAGTGATTTCCACGATTAACGAACCCTGGGGTGCATTTACGTGTCGGTCATCCAAAATCGCAATTTTGGCCGATTCTGGTCCGTTTCAGGGACTATTACTCACTGTTTTGTGGTCCTAGAGTGATTTCCATGATTAACGAACCCTGGGATGTGTTTACGTGTCGGTCATAAAGACTCGCAGTTTTGGCCGAGTCTGGCCCGTTTCGTGGACTATTACTCAACGTTTTGGGGTCCCGAAGCGATTTCCGTAGTTATTAAACCCCAAGGTGCGCTGATGTGTCGGTTATC
>NC_057813.1:607002804-607003630 GCF_018294505.1 Triticum aestivum
GGTCATCAATACTCACAGTTTTGGACGATTCTGGCCCGTTTCATGGACTATTACTCACTGTTTTGAGCTCCCGGAGTGATTTCCACGATTAACGAACCCTGGGGTGCGTTTACGTGTCGGTCATCCAAAATCGCAATTTTGGCCGATTCTGGTCCGTTTCATGGACTATTACTCACTGTTTTGGGGTCCCGGAGTGATGTCCATGATTAACGAACCCTGGGATGTGTTTACATGTCGGTCATAAACACTCATAGTTTTGGCCGATTCTGGCCCATTTCGTGGACTATTACTCACCCTTTTGGGGTCCCGAAGCGATTTCCATAGTTGTTAAACCCAAGGTGCGTTGATGTGTTGGTCATTAACACTCACAGTTTGGGCCGATTCTGACCCGTTTCATGGATTATTACTCACTGTTTTGGGGTCACGGAGTGATTTCGATGATTAACGAACCCTAGGTTGTGTTTACGTATCGGTCATAAACACTTGCAGTTTTGGTCGATTCAAGCCTGTTTCGTGGACTATTACTCAACGTTTTGGGGTCCCGAAGCGATTTCCATAGTTGTTAAACCCCAAGGTGTGCTGATGTGTCGGTCATCAACACTCGCAATTTTGGCCGATTCTGGCCCGTTTCAGGGACTTACTCACTGTTTCGGGGTCCCGGAGTGATTTCCACGATTAACGAACCCTAGGGTGCGTTTACGTGTCGGTCATCAACACTCGTAACTTTTGCCGATTCTGGCCCGTTTCATAGACTATTACTCACTGTTTTGGGTCCCAGAGTGATTTCCACGATTAACGAACCCTGGGATGTGTTTATGTGTCGGTC
>NC_057813.1:607006036-607007904 GCF_018294505.1 Triticum aestivum
CACCGTTTTGGGGTCCCGAAGCGATTTCCATAGTTGTTAAACCCCAAGTTGCGCTGATGTGTCGGTTATTAACACTCACAGTTTTCGCCGATTCTGGCCCGTTTCATGGACTATTACTCACTGTATTGGGGTCCCGGAGTGATTCCCATGATTACCGAACCCAGGGGTGCGTTTACATGTCAGTCATCAACACTCGCGGTTTTGGCCGATTCTGGCCCGTTTCATGGACTATTGCTCACTGTTTTGGGGTCCCGTAGTGATTTCGACGATTAACGAACCCTTGGGTGCGTTTACGAGTTGGTCATCAATACTCACAGTTTTGGACGATTCTGGCCCGTTTCATGGACTATTACTCACTGTTTTGAGGTCCCGGAGTGATTTCCACGATTAACGAACCCTGGGGTGCATTTACGTGTCGGTCATCCAAAATCGCAATTTTGGCCGATTCTGGTCCGTTTCAGGGACTATTACTCACTGTTTTGTGGTCCTAGAGTGATTTCCATGATTAACGAACCCTGGGATGTGTTTAGGTGTCGGTCATAAAGACTCGCAGTTTTGGCCGAGTCTGGCCCGTTTCGTGGACTATTACTCAACGTTTTGGGGTCCCGAAGCAATTGACGTAGTTATTAAACCCCAAGGTGCGCTGATGTGTCGGTCATCAACAATCGCAATTTTGGCCGATTCTGGCCCGTTTCAGGGACTATTACTCACTGTTTTGGGGTCCCCGAGTGATTCCATGATTAATGAATGCTGAGGTGCGTTTACGTGTCGGTCATCAAGACTCACAATTTTTTCCGATTCTAGCCCGTTTCATGGAATATTAGTCACTGTTTTGGGGTCCCGGAGTGATTCCCATGATTACCGAACCCAGGGGTGCGTTTACGTGTCAGTCATAAACACTCGCAGTTTTGGCCGATTCTGGCCCGTTTCATGGACTATTACTCACTGTTTTGAGCTCCTGGAGTGATTTCCACGATTAACGAACCCTGGGGTGCGTTTACGTGTCGGTCATCCAAAATCGCAATTTTGGCCGATTCTGGTCCGTTTCATGGACTATTATCACTGTTTTGGGGTCCCGGAGTGATGTCCATGATTAACGAACCCTGGGATGTGTTTACATGTCGGTCATAAACACTCATAGTTTTGGCCGATTCTGGCCCATTTCGTGGACTATTACTCACCCTTTTGGGGTCCCGAAGCGATTTCCATAGTTGTTAAACCCAAGGTGCGTTGATGTGTTGGTCATTAACACTCACAGTTTTGGCCGATTCTGACCCGTTTCATGGATTATTACTCACTGTTTTGGGGTCACGGAGTGATTTCGACGATTAACGAACCCTAGGTTGTGTTTACGTATCGGTCATAAACACTTGCAGTTTTGGTCGATTCAAGCCTGTTTCGTGGACTATTACTCACCGTTTTGGGGTCCCGAAGCGATTTCCATAGTTGTTAAACCCCAAGGTGTGCTGATGTGTCGGTCATCAACACTCGCAATTTTGGCCGATTCTGGCCCGTTTCAGGGACTATTACTCACTGTTTCGGGGTCCCGGAGTGATTTCCACGATTAACGAACCCTAGGGTGCGTTTACGTGTCGGTCATCAACACTCGTAACTTTTGCCGATTCTGGCCCGTTTCATAGACTATTACTCACTGTTTTGGGTCCCAGAGTGATTTCCACGATTAACGAACCCTGGGATGTGTTTATGTGTCGGTCATAAACACTCGCAGTTTTTGCCGATTCTGGCCCGTTTCGTGGACTATTAGTCACCGTTTTGGGGTCCCGAAGCGATTTCCATAGTTGTTAAACTCCAAGTTGCGCTGATGTGTCGGTTATTAACACTCACAGTTTTCGCCGATTCTGGCCCGT
>NC_057813.1:607008099-607009086 GCF_018294505.1 Triticum aestivum
CACCGTTTTGGGGTCCCGAAGCGATTTCCATAGTTGTTAAACCCCAAGTTGCGCTGATGTGTCGGTTATTAACACTCACAGTTTTCGCCGATTCTGGCCCGTTTCATGGACTATTACTCACTGTATTGGGGTCCCGGAGTGATTCCCATGATTACCGAACCCAGGGGTGCGTTTACATGTCAGTCATCAACACTCGCGGTTTTGGCCGATTCTGGCCCGTTTCATGGACTATTGCTCACTGTTTTGGGGTCCCGTAGTGATTTCGACGATTAACGAACCCTTGGGTGCGTTTACGAGTTGGTCATCAATACTCACAGTTTTGGACGATTCTGGCCCGTTTCATGGACTATTACTCACTGTTTTGAGGTCCCGGAGTGATTTCCACGATTAACGAACCCTGGGGTGCATTTACGTGTCGGTCATCCAAAATCGCAATTTTGGCCGATTCTGGTCCGTTTCAGGGACTATTACTCACTGTTTTGTGGTCCTAGAGTGATTTCCATGATTAACGAACCCTGGGATGTGTTTACGTGTCGGTCATAAAGACTCGCAGTTTTGGCCGAGTCTGGCCCGTTTCGTGGACTATTACTCAACGTTTTGGGGTCCCGAAGCGATTTCCGTAGTTATTAAACCCCAAGGTGCGCTGATGTGTCGGTTATCGACAATCGCAATTTTGGCCGATTTTGGCCCGTTTCAGGGACTATTACTCACTATTTTGGGGCCCCGGAGTGATTTCGACGGTTAACGAACCCTGGGGTGCGTTTACGTGTCGGTCATCAACACTCGCAATTTTGGCCGATTCTGGCCCGTTTCATGGACTATTAGTGGTCCTAGAGTGATTTCCACGATTAACGAACCCTGGGATGTGTTTACGTGTCGGTCATAAACACTCGCAGTTTTGGCCGAGTCTGGCCCGTTTCGTGGACTATTACTCAACGTTTTGGGGTCCCGAAGCGATTTCCATAGTTATTAAACCCCAAGGTGCAG
>NC_057813.1:607009818-607010963 GCF_018294505.1 Triticum aestivum
GATTCTGGCCCGTTTCATGGACTATTACTCACTCTTTTGGGGGTCCCGTAGTGATTTCGACGATTAACGAACCCTTGGGTGCGTTTACATGTCGGTCATCAATACTCACAGTTTTGGACGATTCTGGCCCGTTTCATGGACTATTACTCACTGTTTTGAGGTCCCTGAGTGATTTCCATGATTAACGAACCCTGGGGTGCGTTTACGTGGCGGTCATCCAAAATCGCAATTTTGGCCGATTCTGGTCCGTTTCATGGACTATTACTCACTGTTTTGGGGTCCTGGAGTGATGTCCATGATTAACAAACCCTGGGATGTGTTTACATGTCGGTCAAAAACACTCATAGTTTTGGCCGATTCTGGCCCATTTCGTGGACTATTACTCACCCTTTTGTGGTCCCGAAGCGATTTCCATAGTTGTTAAACCCAAGGTGCGTTGATGTGTTGGTCATTAACACTCACAGTTTTGGCCGATTCTGACCCGTTTCATGGATTATTACTCACTGTTTTGGGGTCACGGAGTGATTTCGACGATTAACGAACCCTGGGGTACGTTTACGTGTCGGTCATCGAAAATCGCAATGTTGGCCGATTTTGGCCTGTTTCAGGGATTATTACTCACTGTTGTGGGGTCACGGAGTGATTCCACGATTAACGAACCCTGGGGTGCGTTTACGTGTCGGTCATCGAAAATTGCAATTTTGGTCGATTCTGGTCCGTTTCAGGGACTATTACTCATTGTTTTGGGGTCCCAGAGTGATGTCCTAGATTAATGAACCCTGGGATGTGTTTACGTCTCGGTCATAAACACTCACAGTTTTGGCCGATTCTGGCCCGTTTCATGGACTATTACTTACTGTTTTGGGGGTCCCGAAGCGATTTCCATAGTTGTTAAACCCCAAGGTGCGTTGATGTGTCGGTCATGAACAATCGCAGTTTTGGGCAATTCTGGCCCGTTTCATGGACTATTACTCACTATTTTGGGGTCCCGGAGTGATTGTGAGTTTACGTGTCGGTCATCAACACTCGCAGTTTTGGCCGATTCTGGCCCGTTTCATGGACTATTACTCACTGTTTTGTGGTCCCGGAGTGATTTCGACGATTAACGAACCCTGGGGTGCGTTTACGTGTTGGTCATCAACACT
>NC_057813.1:607012392-607014288 GCF_018294505.1 Triticum aestivum
GTCGGTCATCAACAATCACAATTTTGGCCGATTCTGGCCCGTTTCAGGGACTATTACTCACTGTTTTGGGGTCCCAGAGTGATTTCCACGATTAACGAACGCCGGGATGTGTTTATGTGTCAGTCATCAACACTCACAGTTTTTGACGATTCTGGCCCGTTTCATGGACTATTACTCACTGTTTTGAGGTTCGGGAGTGATTTCCACGATTAACGAACCCTGGGATGTGTTTATGTGTTGGTCATCCAAAATCGCAATTTTGGCCGATTCTGGTCCGTTTCACGGACTATTACTCACTGTTTTGTGGTCCTAGAGTGATTTCCATGATTAACGAACCCTGGGATGTGTTTACGTGTCGGTCATAAACACTCGCAGTTTTGGCCGAGTCTGACCCGTTACATGGACTATTACTGAACGTTTTGGGGTCCCGAATTGATTTCCATAGTTATTGAACCCCAAGGTGCGCTAATGTGTCGGTCATCAACAATCGCAATTTTGGCCCGTTTCACGGACTATTACTCACTGTTTTGGGGTCCCGGAGTGATTTACACGATTAACGAACCCTGCGGTGCGTTTACGTGTCGGTCATCAACACTCGCAATTTTGGCCGATTCTGGCCCGTTTCATGGACTATTACTCACTGTTTTGGGGTCCCAGAGTGATGTCCATGATTAACGAACCCTCGGATGTGTTTACATGTCGGTCATAAACACTCGCAGTTTTGGCCGATTCTGGCCCGTTTCATGGACTATTACTCACCGTTTTGGTGTCCCGAAGCGATTTCCATAGTTGTTAAACCCAAGGTGCGTTGATGTGTTGGTCATTAACACTCACAATTTTGGCCGATTTTGGCCCGTTTCATGGATTATTACTCACTGTTTTGGGGTCCCGGAGTGATTTCGACGATTAACGAACCCTGGGGTGCGTTTACGTGTCGGTCATCAACACTCGCAATTTTGGCCTATTCTGGCCCGTTTCATGGACTATTACTCGCTGTTTTGGGGTCCCAGAGTGATGTCCTAGATTAACGAACCCTGGGATGTGTTTACGTGTCGGTCACAAACACTCACAGTTTTGGCCGATTCTGGCCCGTTTCGTGGACTATTACTCACCATTTTGGGGTCCCGAAGCGATTTCCATAGCTGTTAAACCCAAGGTGCGTTTACGTGTCGGTCATCAACAATCACACTTTTGGCCGATTCTGGCCCGTTTCAGGGACTATTACTCACTGTTTTGGGGTCCCGGAGTGATTTCCACGATTAACGAACGCCGGGATGTGTTTATGTGTCAGTCATCAACACTCACAGTTTTTGATGATTCTGGCCCGTTTCATGGACTATTACTCACTGTTTTGAGGTTCGGGAGTGATTTCCACGATTAACGAACCCTGGGATGTGTTTATGTGTTGGTCATCCAAAATCGCAATTTTGGCCGATTCTGGTCCGTTTCACGGACTATTACTCACTGTTTTGTGGTCCTAGAGTGATTTCCACAATTAACGAACCCTGGGATGTGTTTACGTGTCGATCATAAACACTCGCAGTTTTGGCCAATTCTGGCCCGTTTCGTGGACTATTACTCAATGTTTTGGGGTCCCGAAGCGATTTCCATAGTTATTAAACCCCAAGGTGTGCTGATGTGTCGGTCATCAACAATCGCAATTTTGGCCGATTCTGGCCCGTTTCAGGGACTATTACTCACTGTTTTGGGGTCCCCGACTGATTTCCACGATTAACGAATGCTGGGGTGCGTTTACGTGTCGGTCATCAAGACTCACAATTTTGGCCGATTCTGGCCCGTTTCATGGAATATTAGTCACTTTTTTGGGGTCCCAGAGTGCTTTCCATGATTAACGAACCCTGGGATGTGTTTATGTGTCGGTCACAAACACTCGCC
>NC_057813.1:607014298-607014766 GCF_018294505.1 Triticum aestivum
TGTCGGTCACAAACACTCACAGTTTTGGCCGATTCTGGCCCGTTTCGTGGACTATTACTCACCGTTTTGGGGTCCCGAAGCGATTTCCATAGCTGTTAAACCCAAGGTGCGTTGATGTGTCGGTCATTAACACTCATAGTTTTGGCCGATTCTGGACCGTTACATGGACTATTACTCACTGTTTTGGGGTCCCGGAGTGATTTCGACGATTAACGAACCCTGGGGTACGTTTACGTGTCGGTCATCAACACTCACAGTTTTGGCCGATTCTGGCCGTTTCATGGACTATTACTCACTGTTCTGGGGTCCCGGAGTGATTTCCACGA
This sequence comes from Triticum aestivum, assembly GCF_018294505.1. Classification (NCBI taxonomy): domain Eukaryota; kingdom Viridiplantae; phylum Streptophyta; class Magnoliopsida; order Poales; family Poaceae; genus Triticum; species Triticum aestivum. The sequence goes on from NC_057813.1 coordinate 607,014,625, forward strand.
TTAACGAACCCTGGGGTGCGTTTACGTGACGGTCATCGAAAATCATAATTTTGGCCGATTCTGGTCCGTTTCAGGGACTATTACTCACTGTTTTGGGGTCCTAGAGTGATTTCCACAATTAACGAACCCTGGGATGTGTTTA
>NC_057813.1:607016915-607017637 GCF_018294505.1 Triticum aestivum
CCGAATTGATTTCGACGATTAACGAACCCTGGGGTACGTTTACGTGTCGGTCATTAACACTCACAGTGTTGGCCAATTCTGGCCCGTTTCATGGACTATTACTCACTGTTTTGGGGTCCCGGAGTGATTTCCAGGATTAACGAACCCTGCGGTGCGTTTACGTGTCGGTCATCAACAATCACAATTTTGGCCGATTCTGGCCCGTTTCAGGGACTATTACTCACTGTTTTGGGGTCCCAGAGTGATTTCCACGATTAACGAACGCCGGGATGTGTTTATGTGTCAGTCATCAACACTCACAGTTTTTGACGATTCTGGCCCATTTCATGGACTATTACTCACTGTTTTGAGGTTCGGGAGTGATTTCCACGATTAACGAACGCTGGGATGTGTTTATGTGTTGGTCATCCAAAATCGCAATTTTGGCCGATTCTGGTCCGTTTCACGGACTATTACTCACTGTTTTGTGGTCCTAGAGTGATTTCCATGATTAACGAACCCTGGGATGTGTTTACGTGTCGGTCATAAACACTCGCAGTTTTGGCCGAGTCTGACCCGTTACATGGACTATTACTGAACGTTTTGGGGTCCCGAATTGATTTCCATAGTTATTGAACCCCAAGGTGCGCTAATGTGTCGGTCATCAACAATCGCAATTTTGGCCCGTTTCACGGACTATTACTCACTGTTTTGGGGTCCCGGAGTGATTTACACGATTAACG
>NC_057813.1:607023883-607024118 GCF_018294505.1 Triticum aestivum
TGGATTATTACTCACTGTTTTGGGGTCCCGGAGTGATTTCGACGATTAACGAACCCTGGGGTGCGTTTACGTGTCGGTCATCAACACTCGCAATTTTGGCCTATTCTGGCCCGTTTCATGGACTATTACTCGCTGTTTTGGGGTCCCAGAGTGATGTCCTAGATTAACGAACCCTGGGATGTGTTTACGTGTCGGTCACAAACACTCACAGTTTTGGCCGATTCTGGCCCGTTTC
>NC_057813.1:607024567-607025158 GCF_018294505.1 Triticum aestivum
CGTTTCATGGACTATTACTCACCATTTTGGGGTCCCGAAGCGATTTCCATAGCTGTTAAACCCAAGGTGCGTTGATGTGTCGGTCATTAACACTCATAGTTTTGGCCGATTCTGGCCCGTTACATGGACTATTACTCACTGTTTTGGGGTCCCGGAGTGATTTCGACGATTAACTAACCCTGGGGTACGTTTACGTGTCGGTCATCAACACTCACAGTTTTGGCCGATTCTGGCCGTTTCATGGACTATTACTCACTGTTCTGGGGTCCCGGAGTGATTTCAACGATTAACGAACCCTGGGGTGCGTTTACGTGACGGTCATCGAAAATCATAGTTTTGGCCGATTCTGGTCCGTTTCAGGGACTATTACTCACTGTTTTGGGGTCCTAGAGTGATTTCCACAATTAACGAACGCCGGGATGTGTTTACGTGTCGATCATAAACACTCGCAGTTTTGGCCAATTCTGGCCCGTTTCGTGGACTATTACTCAATGTTTTGGGGTCCCGAAGCGATTTCCATAGTTATTAAACCCCAAGGTGTGCTGATGTGTCGGTCATCAACAATCGCAATTTTGGCCGATTCTGGCCCGT
>NC_057813.1:607025931-607036761 GCF_018294505.1 Triticum aestivum
AGGAGCGGCGGGACGACGCCTGCGGAGTCCGCAGCGGACGGCGGCGCCGCGGTGTGGACCACGAGGGCACGCCCGAGCGAGTGCGCCGGCGGCGTGGAGAAGACGGAGCCGATGCTCCTTGTCCCGATCGGAGCCGGAACGGAGACGGCATCGAGCGGGAGGTTGAGCAGAGCCGCAAGAGAGGCCGGGAGGAAGCCCGCAGCAGTGGAGCCGGAGGTGGCGGCGCTCGACATGGCGGCGGCGCGATCGGTGGCGCGGCGGCGGCGGTGAAGGCGGCGGCGGCTGCGGCGGCGGTGCGGGTATTAGGGTTTAGAAGCGGAAGCGATCGTAACCTAGTCTGATACCATGTAAGACAATAAGTTTTGGGAACCAGCACAACCCTCTAGGGGTGGCTTATCTCATTATATATAATGGGTGTGTTACAATACGTACAATATACGTACATAGGTACAGAAGCTATACATAGTCTAACACATTGCAACCCCCGACGAGCTTCAACGACCCGTGCGCGCCTCATTGCAGCTCCGACGCACTTCTATGCAACTCTGATAGCGCTTCAATGCAGCCCCGACGAAGCTGAACGACCCTGCGTGGCGCTCCATCGCAGCCGCGGCGCACTAAACTGTAGCATCGCGAGCGGAGCAAGTCGCGTCGGACGCCGGTGTAGCACCACGAACGCGTCACGCCGAATGCCGCTTCGCAGCACCATGAGCGTCGCCGCCCCGACGAGATCCATGGCCAGGCGGTGCTGCAAGGTCGGCCGCAACCTGCCTGCTGCAAAGGGTCATCACACCGGTGCGTCCAGGCCGCCGCCGCCGAGCATTGCATCGGAAAACGCATAGGTTAGATCGTGTTGTTGTGGTTTGCTGTTGTATGCATGGCCCGACGGGGACGCGTGACAAACGTTGAAGGCGGCTAACGGATCGACAATTTCAGTCGGTTGATTAACGTTTCCCTTGATTGATTGAAGCAACCACTGCCGGTGTGGGTGGTGCCTAATCTACGCCTGCTCATCCAAATAGTCATACTATCTCTTAACTAGGACAGTACTGCGATGGTGTACCGAGGGATCGTATTGTTACGTCAGGTTTGTATATGTCTTTTTTTGAGCTGAGTTTGTATATGTCTGCACAATGGTCATTGGTGAACTTTAAACTTTGCATGGGTCCGTACAGAATAGGCCCGCGAAAAGGCCCGGCCCATTGGGAGTGTCCCTGTCCGTCGCCCCGCATCGCACGCAATATCTGCCTAACTTTCCCCACCCTGTCCGTCTGCTGCCCTGCCATACACCACAATCTCTAACCCTATCCTCATCCCCTTCCGTCTGCGGCGACAGCCGCCGCCAGGCCCTTCCCCCTCTGCGCTTAGCCGGCGTGACCCCAGCCAGATTAGGCCCGCCAGCCGCCGCCATGCTCCTTCCTCGCCCCTCTGCGCGCAGGGTAGACGGCGAGTGGCGGGAAGGGAAGTTGCCGCCGCGACCTCGGGCCGATCCAATCCAGATCGGCCTGACGTAGGACGAGCTGGCGGCGCCGAGCCGCGACGGACGGTAGACCTCGATGCCAGAAGAACGGGAGGCGCCAGGAGCCGGTGAATAGGTCCGAGTCAAACAGATCTGGCGCCGCTGACAAAAGCTGAAGGATAGGTCTGATTTCGCCAGATCCGGCTTTACCTTTCTTTGTCTGACATCTTTATCTGGGAAAAGAAAGAGATGACGAGCAGCTGCGATAGGTTTGTTCCCCTGGACTCGTCGTTTAATTGTTTCTGATGAATCAGGCCCTGCTTTTCCTCTCTCGATCCCGTCTGACCGTTTGACTGTGCAGGGACCACTAATTGGAGACGGCGGATCCACAGACCCCTCCCCTAAACGCTGCCGTTGAGGGCTGCGTCGATAGTTTCGGTCTTCTTATATTTTTAAGATGTCATCTTTAAAGAAGATGTGCTGTGCGGGTATTACCGCATGATCTTTAGGTCGTTTTCTTTGTTTCTTTTTTTTTGTTTAGTGTTTGAATCAGTAACAACAAAATATGTAAATACGTTAACTTGTGGTAAGAGATTAACATTGTTGGTTCTTTAAATAATATATATTTTTTTGTCTTCTAAAATTTGGGTGTACATATCTCCAATTTTATTATGAATCTACAAAAGTATTACTTACAGTAACATATGTTTTTTTTTTGTTATGATCTATATAGTGTTATCTTGTCAATGGATTTATTTTACCTTTGATGTAATCCAATGCGAACATGAAAATATAGTGAAATAGCAAAGTTTGTACATTACTATTTCTTATCTTCTTTTAATATAGTACTAAACAAATGTAAGAAGTTATTTGCGGTTTAAATTAAATAGCAAAAATGTCTTACATTTGTGTACAGAGTTAGTACTAATAAAACACGTACTCCCTCTGTAAAGAAATACAAGAGATTTTCCTTACGGAGGGAGGACATATTTTTAACTTTTGTGCTAATTGATTAATATTGTTGGTTTTGTAAATAATAATTGTTGTCTTCTAATATGATGGTGTAGATAATTCTAATTTTCAGTTATGATCTATAGGGTTCTATTTTGTTGTTGAGTTTTATATTAACTCTGATATACTCCAATGACATTATGGAAATACAGTACATATTTTTTTATTATGATCTACAGAGTGCTATTTTGTTGGTGGATTTGTATTAACTTTGATGTAATCTAGTGACAAATGGAAATACAGTCACATAGCATCTATAGGTTATTATTTTCTTATCGTATTTGAATCTAGTAACAACAAAATATGTAAACTTTTGTGGTAAGGGATTCAGATTGTTGGTTTTTAAATGATACTATAACCTTTTTTGTGCTATTTTTTGGTGGATTTGTATTCACTATGATGAAATTTAATGACAACATGGAAATACAGAATGATAACATGGAAATGCAGTGACATAACATTGTCTGCTATATCTTACAAGTTCTGACACACACACACACACACACACATATATTACATTCTTTTGGAAAATATATATTCTACATCATTATTTCTTAGACTTTGTAGATGGTTCTAGTTTTCTAATGTAATTTTTTATTTCGTTCATAATTTTGTATTCACTTAACTAGAAGTGATGAAAAATTTGTTAAGTTTGTCATGTTAAAAATTTGTTAATTTGTGTTGTTTTAATTTGATAACACAATCTGTTGGTGACAGCTCCATTGTTTTATTTGTGTAAATATATGGGTGTTTTATACATTTCTTTTTTGACATAGCATAGTTATGCGTCTTTGTTGCAGCAAGTTTTAATAAAGATACATATTTTAACTTCTGTTAAAGAATTAAGATCTTTGTGTTCTTTTGATGATATAGATTGTTGTGCTCTTCTCTTCTAGTATGATGCATGTCATGTCATAATATGATGACAAGTTATGGTCTTATATTTGTTGCACCAAGATTTAATAAATAACAGTATATCTTTCCGTGTCGACAATTATGGCTTTTTATTGTAGTTTTTAAATGTGATGGCATACTTAGTGGAATGTACATGTTTTTGAGATATGTTTGGTTGTTCCTTGAGATAGATCATTTGTCGTCCTCTTGCATGCTATGTGTGGTCTATATCTTGCAGCTGAATAGAGATCTTCATATGAGAATTAGCCTTTCAAATATGTACATGTCCAGGATTATTATGGCATACTTAGTGGAATGCATTGTTGCCAACGTATCCACTGGTAAAAGAGTTGACTTGTTATAAAAATCCAAATGAATTACAATTGTGGAGACCTTAAATATTATCTGCTATGTAATGCATAGAGATCTTGAATGGGCCCACTTATCAAGGTACCTGATGTGTTTTGGCAAACAGATCATCACCACTAACTTGAATATTTCTGAGGTTGTATTGGAGTAAAAGAGACTTTTATTTGTTATAGATAATTCATTATCAGTTCTTTTCTCATTTTTTTACCCCAGTGCTACCAACAGCAGGTGATATGGAGTTTGAGTGTTCCAGTTCACAACTCAGCAGTAGATTCTATAGTAATGTAAGTGAAAATGAACCTATATGTAGAGGCATCATGTTGTTTGCTCCAGTCACAAGGTCACTTTCATTCTTTAGTAGTTTTGTTTCTGGTGAAGTGATGGTCTAAAAAGACTCTGATTGTTGTATAAACATTGAGTCGCTGTTACTAATGCAGTGCCACATGCCAAAATTCATTTCATGTTAATAATAAGTATGACTTTCCTCTAAATGTTATTATATCATTTGGCACAGATCAGGCTGCAACTCATGAGTCATTGGGTCAAGACTGCCTGAAGACGAGTTTGCTGCCAAAGTAAAAACATTGAGATGCCAAAATACCTGTTAGTTTAGTTCGTTTGAAACCAGGCACCAAAGAGTTACAAAAGAACCATTTTCAGGTAGTCTCACTTAATAACAACTTTCATTACCATCAAGAGCTAATCCATGATACTGTCTGTATTTCAGGGTGTTAGAACATCGATGGATTTTGTACACTCAAGAGGAGGCTTGGGGTTTTCATTCGTGCATCACCAGAAATTTACATCCAACATCATAGGGAATATCTTGGATTGTCACTTGCATTGGGGAAGCAAAGGTAACACAACTTTTTCAAACCAGCCCATGCCTATTTCCCATCTCATGAAAAGAAACTACTGAGTCAGTTAGAAAACGAAGGCACCACATTTGTACGTAGTGTGTATGGTTCATTTATATCAGCTTCTCAAGTAGTCTGTGAGCCCCATCACAACTCGAGCTTTTGAATGTAGTTGTCAGTATCAACCATGGCTAGGACTTGCCGAAGTAAACAATTCTTGGTGCTGTAACCTTCTCCCGACAGCTTGTAGAAGCGAAGAGCATGGAAACAATAATCATGGGAATCGTTTACTATCTGTTAGTCATGAATCTACTATGAGGTGTGGAGAACGAAGCTTCCTCCTATTTGTCTTACTAGAAATAAGAAATGCACATAGCAAGAAGCAGAATTGCCCAGACCTAGACGATATATCTTTTACTTGGTTATTATGGAGGTTTAGACTTGATAAGGGTAGTGTAGTGCACGCACAGATCATCCCAGGTACATATAGAAGTTATTACATATTATTACATAAAGGCTTTACTCCATGGTATGGTGAGACTTCCTTGACTCAATTGTCGCCACCAAGAGATCAGTGGTTCTTGGAGTTCCCCCTCATCTGTCAGAAAAAAGGAACATGTTAATCACATAATAATATAGAAAAGTATACTAGCACATTTTATTGCAAAAAATTTAAATGCCTGTTTTCTCTTTAAATAAAAATAATTAGGCCCATTCCTTTGCTATCCAAAATTTTGACGTCAATACTTAATGTTTCAGACCCATGTTGACATTGTCCTAAACGAAACACATGTTATACTAAACAGGACTGGATGAAGTTTTTCTCAAAACAAAGTACACAATGGGCGTGGAGGATGTGTGTGGGCATGGCAAACCTGAGAAGTGGTTATTTTCCTGTGAGAACAGCCTATCACTTGCTAGTTCAGAAATGGTGGTCAGTTGAGGTTGCTTCAGGTTCAGGACGTGAGGAAAGTCCTAGTTGAAAAAGCTGTGGCGCTTTCCTGTGCAGCCCAGAGCAATCCTCCGAAATAGGCATATTGAAAGAATTGGTTTTTGTGGACGTGGGGAAACCATATATCATGCCCTGTTTGAATGTACATGGGCAAAATTATTTTGGAAGGAAATCAGATATGTTGCTGCATTCAAGGTACCCGAGCTACACCCTCACTCTTGTGCTCACTCTTGGGCTATTTGGTCACTGAGGGATGCTAGAAATCATGGAGGAAGGAGCGGACAGTAGTGCACTCTGTCAAATGGTTGTTGGATGTGGCTTGGGATTTATCATTAACGGAAGAGAAAGAAACGATGTTAAGCACCATTGGAAGCCACCCGATGCAAGTACTATCAAAATCAGTGTTGCCTTCTCTAATGCAAATCACCAATTAGGTACAGGTCTTGTATCTGCTGTCATGAGGGGAAGCTGATATGGGCACAAGCATTGTGGTACAATGTAGCTGCTAGTGCACCGACACTAAAAACTCTTGCAATCAGCTGCATATCTACTGCATTTTGCTCGGCTGCTGCAAATTATATAGATATCATTAGCTGCATATCTGAAACCGACCACTCACTACAGTCAATTTGCCATGTCAATGTCAACGTCAGATGGTGTAAATATGCTATGCATCACATCATGGTTATTTCATAAATCTGATACATGCTTGCATTCCGGCTCCTACTTTTTTTGTTATAATAAATGGCCTATCTTATGGGCACTTCCAAAGCAATAGAGGTATAAGTTAAGGTTGCCCTCTTTCTCCCTACTTGTTTGTGCTTGCTATAAACGAACTTTCTATTTCTCTTCAATAGTAAATGTGTTGAAATCATTTGGAAGGGATATCTTTAGGGCCAGGCTGTCCACCCATTTCACTCCCTAATGTTTGCTGATGATCTTCTTCTCTGTGGTAAGGCTACTGCTACCGAAGCCATTCACATGTACAATATATTGCAGAGTTATTTTCAGCTTTCAGGCCAGACCCCCAATTGGAGCAAATCAGGTAAGATCTTTAGCCAAAATGTCGATAGAAACACTAAAGATGGCATTAGAAACATTTTTCAGGTGATAGATATAGATAAAAACTCAGTATATCTAGGACACCCTTTGATTCTTCCAACTAAGGACAAATCAGCTGCGTACGATTTTGTAGCAGTAAAATTAAGCAATAAACTTACAGGTTACAAGGCAAACAAACTCTCTCATGCCGGAAGGCTTACCCACATTAATCCTGTTTTTTTCTTCTATTCTTGTATATCATATGTCTAACATCCTTTTTTCAAGGAAGTTGATTGCAGAACTTACAGCTATCATAAGGAACTTCTGGTGGACAAGAATTAATGAAGAGCCTACAACTAAAACTCTCTATCTCTGGGCATGGAAGGACATATGCATACCAAAATGTGAGGATGGCTTAGGAATCAGAAACATTCAAGCAATGAACAGGGGTCTCATTCTATCAGGAGCTTGGAGAATTGCAGATATGATCCAGAAAGTTTCCTTTCTAAAGTCCTAACATCCAAATATTATCCCAACACTTATTTATTGAGAGCCAGCACTAAAACCCCAAAATCTGCATTTTGGTCTTCCATTATAAAATTACGTCATATTTTGATTTCCAACTCTTCCATACATATTTTAGATGGAAATTCATCAATTTGGAGCACACCCTGGTTTCCCCTTTTGCAATCCATCTACGACCACCTCATAATGCAACCAAGTCACTTTAAATATCCGTCTCAAGTGACAGATCTGTGGACTCCTAATAAAAAATCATGGAAAGCTAATCTCATCATATATAATCTTTTTGATCAACAAACAGCTGACTGTATAATGCAGGTACTCGTAATCAACCAAGAAGTATAAGATATTCTATGCTGGAAGCTACACCCAACAGGAAAATGTTCGTCTAAAAGTGCTTATAGAGCATGCTTACGGGACATGCAGCAGCAGGGGAACCCCACTCCTAGGCAGGTCCCAGAGGAAACAAAGCAACTTCTGAAGCAAGTAGAGAAGGAACAGACAATGACACCTAGGGTGCAAACATTTGCGTGGAGACTATTAACGAAAGCAGTCCCACCAGGTATGATAGCAATTAAGTTCTCCTCCTCACATTAACAAACATTGTACTCGATGCAATCTACAGGAAAATGACATGCACGTTTTGTAGCCCACTTGCTAAAGCTGCCTGTTTTTTAGACCCATGGTACGTGAACACTGAAATTCTCGTTCAACACTATGAATCTATCCCTGCAATTGTCAACGCAATTCTCCATTCCAATCATCCACATGCATCAATTACAAACATTATGACTTCTTTATGGTGTATTTAGAAGTCCAGAAATGATAGTCTGTTTGGCAGGAAAGCTAATACTATGCAACACATCCATCAGGCAATGCAGGCAATTATAAGAAAGATCCTATAAGCTATATACAGAAAGTGCAGGAGCTTCTTCAGTTCTTAATTAACAAAGTCAGGACCAAGTCAAACATGGGGAAGACCAACAGGAACCAGAATTTGCTATCAATGTACATACAGGTTTTGCAGGTCGATTAGAGGAATTGGTATTCACATGCAGACATCATGGTAACATTGTATTGCTGTATAGAGCAGTTTACTCTTTGGCAGTTAGCTAGGCCCATGTTAGTTGTGCTGTAGTCGAGTTGGGTAAACTAGGATCATAATAATTGTACTTTGCACGAGTTTGATGGAGGAAGAATCAGTACCGCCTTTAGCTTTTCCTTCCTGATCTCCTTTTTCTTGTCAGCACGAACCTCCTTTGCCTTCGTGTTACAACTATGTTCGGCCCGCAGCTTGTTGGTGTCAAACTTGCCATTGCAATTGTCGCAGGTGCTGCCCGTTTCCTCGATCTTAGTTTCTTTCTTCTTCCCCATCTCGATGGACCTCTGTAACAAAAGAAAATCGTGTGATTGGATCGGAAATTCAAGGGACACAAGGACACGACACATGGGATTCGAAAGGGATTGGACTGGACAAGCAACAGGCGACGGATTTCAAATAGAAAATTTGGGGTCGGATCGCAAAGGGACGAAGGATCAGAGCTAAGCTGCGTGCGGGGCAGGGACCAGGGATTCGGATAGGACAGGAACGGACCTGGCGGCCGGCCGAAGCGGGGCGGCAGCGTCGGAAGCTGGTCGCTCGTCTGTCGTCTCTCCCGTCGTCAGCGGCGGCGCTAGGGTAGGCAGGGGCGCGTGGTCTGCGGAGGAAGAGAGCTGACGGTGTATATGGGCCGGGTGGGCTTGCGAAATGCCTGCTATTTTGGCCTTTTTTTTAACTACCTATTTCATTTACCACTTCCTTTCTACCCCCTACAAAACCTCTTTTTTTCTTTTGCAAATATCTTTTGTTTCCCTACACACCTCGGGAGCAACTAACTAATGGTTACCTTCCCCTAAAAAAACATAAACAAAACCAATGGTTACCTCTTGGGGAGGCTTCCGCAGGGGTTATTGGTGCGCCCAGAAGCCGCCACGTGTTGCGTTCTAGGCACACTCTTGGGATTTTTTCTGCATGTTTTTTTTTTGGCTTTCCGGTTTTTGACTGATTTTTCCTAGGTTTTGATGAATTTTTTTGGCTTTCTAGATTTTGACTGATTTTCCGTAGGAAAAGCACAATGTGTGCTTTCATAAGAAGCACACCTGCAGTTCCAAAAAAAAGGAAAAGCACAACTTTTCTCCCGCAAGAAGCACAATTTGTCCTTCTAAGTGAAGCACATCATGTGCTTTCATGAGAGGGGAAAGCATAGCATGTGCTTCCACGAGAAGCACAACCAAAAAATAGAATAGCACAACCAGTGCTTCCCCAAAATTGGAAAAAACACAACAGTGCTTCCTAAAAAAGTGAAATAAAAACACAACCGTGATTCTTGGTGTTGTTTTTTTATCCGTTTTTTGGTAATTTTTTGTCGGTTTTGTTTTTTTGTCTTTTTCTTCAAGTTTTGCTTTTTTGCCTTTTCTCCCTTTTTGTGAAAAAATGCTCATCAAAACCTATTAACAGCAGATCTAGTTTCAAAAATCTCCTCGCAAGAAATTCAATGGATTGACTGGTTCTGCTGTGGTGTGAGACCGCATTCGTCGGAGAATAACATGAGGTGTGGCTGAGTAGAGTGATTGCCTAGCCAACGGTAGGAGTAAGGTAGGGTGGTGACGCTTCTCGGCAGCACAGTCGGCCACAGAAGGCGGGAGCAGACGGTCTCGCCGACGTTGGTGTGGAGGTTGGAGCAAGAATATCAGAGATTGAAAAAGCAAGGCGGCCGTTGGATTGACATCGAACCGTCACTGCTGCTAGAATCGTTTGTTCACTAAGTTAAAAAAGCCTTGCGTATGCGTCAACTTATTAGGCCACAAGTCAGCCTCCATATCCATGGCGAACAACATACACTCATTTGATTTTTTTTAATAATTTACAACCCATTTATAGATTCTTATGGAACTAATTGCAACCCATTTTCTATTTGTTGGCCAGGACCAAGGTTAGAAATTTCGCATGTTTTAATGGGCTCCAAATTATTTTTAATACCAAAATGTTGAGTCAGATTCAAATGAATTTTAAAATAAATTTAAATTAGGTTAAACTTCAATGAAATATGAAATCTAAAAATCCAAAAAATCAGAAATTTAAGAAGAATTGCAAATTTCCTGTGCTTTTTCATGTTAACAACCCATTTCATATTAGTTTTAAGATTTACAGCCGTCTTGAGATATTTGGAGCTCAGTACTGTGGAGAAAAACAAGATGGCTTGCGTTGGGTATTATTAAAAAGAAAAAGTTGGGTAGTCATTTTCATAAAGAAAAAAAATGTTTTTTAGGGGCAAGAAAAGAAAGCAGCTGGGCTGGTTATCTTGTAAATATAAAAGAAAAACCTGTGCTCGATGGGCCGCAACCCCACACGGCCCGGTTTATACCTTGCTTTGTCTCAATATAATAACAAAAAAACTGCTCGAGTTGCTAGGTTCCAGGTTTACTTAAAAAAAGCTGCTAGGTCTCAGGTAGCCGCTCCTTGTGCAGTTCTCTTGTTTTTTTTGAAATGGAGATATACCCCCGGCCGCATGCATCATGATGATGCATGCGGCTTCTTATTAAAAATCCAGAAAGTATCATCGTAAAGGTCTTACAGCTCGCAAACGGAGCAAAACAAAGTACATAAACCGGCAAATTACAAACGGACAAAGACAACCGATACGGTAATAATAAGGATAAGCTCTCTAGACTCCTATCCTGTTATG
>NC_057813.1:607036861-607037421 GCF_018294505.1 Triticum aestivum
GTTTTGGCTAATTCTGGCCCGTTTCGTGGACTATTACTCACTGTTTTGGGGTCCCGGAGTGAGTCCCACGATTGATGAACCCCAAGGTGCGCTTACGTGTCTGTCATCAACACTCGTAGTTTTGGCCGGTTCTGGCCCGTTTCGTGGACTATTACTCACTGTTTTGGGGTCCCGGAGTGATTTCCACGATTGACGAACCCCAAGGTGCGCTTACGTGTCGGTCATCAACACTCGTAGTTTCGGCCGATTCTTGCCCGTTTCGTGGACTATTACTCACTGTTTTGGGGTCCCGGAGTGAGTCCCACGATTGACGAACCCCAAGGTGTGCTTACGTGTCGGTCATCAACACTCGTAGTTTCGGCTGATTCTGGCCCGTTTTGTGGACTATTACTCACTGTTTTGGGGTCCCAGAGTGAGTCCCACGATTGACGAACCCCAAGGTGCGCTTACGTGTCGGTCATCAACAGTTGTAGTTTTGCCCGATTCTGGCCCGTTTCGTGGACTATTACTCACTGTTTTGGGGTCCCGGAGTGATTTCCATGATTGACGAACCCCAAGGT
>NC_057813.1:607040933-607042620 GCF_018294505.1 Triticum aestivum
GTCATCAACACTCGCAATTTTGGCCGATTCTGGCCCGTTTCATGGACTATTACTCACTGTTTTGGGGTCCCAGAGTGATTTCCATGGTTAACGAACCCTGGGATGTGTTTATGTGTCCGTCGTAAACACTCGCAGTTTTGGCCGATTCTGGCCCGTTTCATGGACTATTACTCACCGTTTTGCGGTCCCGAAGCGATTTCCATAGTTGTTAAACCCCAAGGTGCGCTGATGTGTCGGTCATCAACACTCGCAATTTTGGCGATTCTGGCCCGTTTCAGGGACTATTACTCATTGTTTTGGGGTCACGGAGTGATTTCCACGATTAACAAACCTTGGGGTGCATTTACGTGTCGTTCATCAACACTCGCAATTTTAGCCGATTCTGGCCCGTTTCATGGACTATTACTCACTGTTTTGGGGTCCCAGAGTGATTTCCAAGGTTAACGAACCCTGGGATGTGTTTACGTGTCGGTCATAAACACTCGCAGTTTTGGACGATTCTGGCCCGTTTTATGGACTATTACTCACTGTTTTGCGGTCCCAGAGCGATTTCCATAGTTGTTAAACCTCAAGGGGCGCTGATGTGCCGGTCATCAACAATCGCAATTTTGGCTAATTCCGGCCCGTTTCAGGGACTGTTACTCACTGTTTTGGGGTCCCGGAGTGATTTCCACGATTAACGAACACTGGGATGCATTTACATGTCGATCATCAACACTCGCAATTTTGGCCGATTCTGGCCCGTTTCATGGACCATTACTCACTGTTTTGGGGTCATAGAGTGATTTCCACGATTAACGAACCCAGGGTTGTGTTTACGTGTCGGTCATAAACACTCGTAGTTTTGGCCGATTCTGGCTCGTATCATGGGCTATTACTCACCGTCTTGCGGTCCCAGAGTGATTTCGATGATTAACAACCCCTGGGATGTGTTTACATGTCGGTCATAAACCCTCGCAGTTTTGGCCGATTCTGGCCCGTTTCATGGACTATTACTCAATGTTTTGCGGTCCCAGAGAGATTTCCATAGTTGTTAAACCCCAAGGGGCGTTGATGTGTTGGTCATCAACAATCACAATTTTGGCCGATTCTGGCCCGTTTCAGGGACTATTACTCACTGTTTTGGGGTCCCGGAGTGATTTCCACGATTAACAAACCCTGGGGTGCGTTTACGTGTCGGTCATCAACACTCGCAATTTTGGCAGATTCTGGCCCGTTTCATGGACTATTACTCACTGTTTTGGGGTCCCTGAGTGATTTCCATGGTTAACGAACCCTGGGATGTGTTTACGTGTCGGTCATAAACACTCGCAGTTTTGGCCGATTCTGGCCCGTTTCTTGGGCTATTACTCACCGTCTTGCGGTCCCGAAGTGATTTCGACGATTAACGAACCCTAGGGTACGTTTACGTGTCGGTCATCAACACTCATAGTTTTGGCCGATTCTGGCCCGTTTGAAGGAGTATTACTCACTATTTTGGGGTCCCAGAGTGATTTCCATGATTAACGAACCCTGGGGTGCCTTTACGTGTCGGTCATCCACAATCGCAATTTTGGCCGATTCTGGCCCGTTTCAGGGACTATTACTCACTATTTTAGGGTCCCAGATTGATTTCCACGATTAACAAACCTTGGGTTGTGTTTACGTGTCGGTCAGAAACCCTCGCAGTTTTGGCCGATTCTCGCAC
>NC_057813.1:607042748-607043109 GCF_018294505.1 Triticum aestivum
TGTGTTTACGTGTCGGTCATAAACACTCGCAGTTTTGGCCGATTCTGGCCCGTTTTAGGGACTATTATTCACTATTTTGGGGTCCCAGAGTGATTTCCACGATTAACAAACCCTGGGTTGTGTTTACGTGTCGGTCATAAACCCTCGCAATTTTGGCCGATTTTTGCACGTTTCATGGACTATTACTCACCGTTTTGCGGTCCCGAAGCGATTTCCATAGTTGTTAAACCCCAAGGTGCGCTGATGTGTCGGTCATCAACACTCGCAATTTTGGCCGATTCTGGCCCGTTTCAGGGACTATTACTCACTGTTTTGGTGCCCCGGAGTGATTTCCATGATTAAAAAACCCTGGGGTGCGTTT
>NC_057813.1:607044216-607079244 GCF_018294505.1 Triticum aestivum
CATAAACACTCGTAGTTTTGGCCGATTCTGGCCCGTTTCGTGGACTATTACTCAATGTTTTGGGGTCCCGGAGCGATTTCCATAGTTGTTAAACCCCAAGGTGCACTGATGTGTCGGTCATCAACAATCGCAATTTTGGCCGATTCTGGCCCGTTTCATGGACTATTACTCACTGTTTTGGGGTCCCAGAGTGATTCCCATGGTTAACGAACCCAGGGATGTGTTTACGTGTCCGTCAAAAACACTCGCTGTTTTGGCCGATTCTGGCCCGTTTCATGGGCTATTACTCACCGTTTTGCGGTCCCGGAGTGATTTCGACGATTAACGAACCCTGGGGTACGTTTACGTGCCGGTCATCAAGACTCATAGTTTTGGCCGATTCCGGCCCGTTTAATGGACTATTACTCAGAAAAGCCCCGCCCTCAACATTTAGCTGCGCGAAAATAGTTCGAGCTTGCTCGTTCTATATAAATACTTACTGTATGTTTATTCACCCGTGGGGTTGTTCAATGAATGGAGGGGCGGGGAGCACAAGTGAACAATACTAGTACTACTTGTAGTAAGTAGGAGTCGTACAATAGTCACCTTAAATAGAGAGGTTCTTTTCTTTAATGCCACGTACACAAATTGAAATGCTTGTTGTGGAGATAAAAAGATAAACACTCTACTATATATGTATGCAGGGGCCTGAGCGCTTGCTTTACTAGGGTTGCTCTCTTCATTCTCTCATCCTCTCCAGATCTAAACAAGACAACGGTAGCGACATTTTCTCTCTGCTCACCGCTGGTCACATATCCGGCCGGATCCCTTCAGCCGGTGTGTGTGTGTAGAGGACTAAAACGTGCATCGTTCACACGGTCATCACCGAAGGAGGAAACCCACAGCTGCCGGCGGGGCCCGATCCTCTGCCCGTGCCATTCTCTCCGGGACATCGCCAGCTCGGGAGGTCCTCTGACCCTTCTTCCTCCCTGCCGTATTGTGCGCAGATCGGACCTGCCGCCGATGACATCCCGACGAACCTCAGGTACAAGTTATTCGAAAGCGGCCTTGCTCTACTGCCCCAGCTCCCAACGTGTCTGCATGTGCATCTTTTTCTACTTCCATCAGCTCTTCCAAATCCACCTAAATTTTTAGTATTATTAGAGGTAAAGCTACTTCATGCGTTCGAATATAGGACTTGGTTCAAACAACAAAAGAAGGGGGGAAAGTCGTAGCATGAATCTAGGACTTGATTCAAAGAGGAAATAACAGGGGGAAAGTAGTAGAGACCGGGTACCCAACCGACCTCTTGGTTGAAAAGGGAAATAATGGGAAAACTCAGTACAAACTGGATAAGGAACAGATCTATTATTTGTTGAAAAATGGATAGAAAGTGGCAGCTGGTGGACAAGTCAACAGAGTATGTCCAGGATTAGATTTGCTGCCCTCACAGAGTAAAAGGTCTCCAGGGTTAGATTTGCTACCCTCACATAGTAAAAGTTCCCCCGGATTAGATTTGCTGCCCTCACATAGTAAAAGTTCTCCAGGATTAGATTTGCTGCCCTCACAGAGCATGAACAAACTCGGCATCACCACTTTATGCCTCTTTGTAGGTACATTGTGCTGATGCGGCCACTGTCGCATGTCCTTATACCAACCTTTTGCTGTTGTTAATGTAAAGGCACATGTAAAATGAAGCGATCACACTGTTACCTTAAGGACATGTCTAACCAGTGTTATTGTTAATTTAATGCCTCTAGTGATATGAAGCAATTAAACTGTGTTAACAAATGGTACTCCTGCTGTTTTCCCAGGTATGATAAGTAAGTTGCTTCTTTATGCTGCTGAGTGACCTGGTGTCCCCATGGTCCCATGCCCTTAAACCAACTCTTTAGCTACCATTGATTTACTGTATCTGGTAAACAAGCAATGCCACAATTAAAGTAATCCCATATTTGACGAATGTCGTAGTTGATCGTAATGCTTCCGATAACATGAAGCATTACTTACGTTTTAAAATTTCTACTGTCCTTGCGTGATTGCCATGAACATAATTAAGATGCTTCTTTTCATTTCGTGTATGTTTCGTATATTCTTATTGACCAGCGACTGTCTACTTTCTATCTTTTTGTGTAGATAGGGATATCCATTTCACCTTGTTGCTGTTGTGACCTTTTGGTGAACTGCACAAAACACTTTTTTTGGAATGAGTATCTTGTGCAGTTCAACTAAAATGTCACATGGGCAACATCTCTCAATTTTGGTGGAACTGCACAAAATGGTGACTGGAGTTCCCAAAATCTCCGTCAAATTCTGTTGGTAATCTCGTGCAACATTTTATTAGCCTTTGCAAGATGAGTCGTCACTGTCACCACAATGGCACTTTATTTTAGTGGAACTGCACAAAAGGATAAGCAAATTATAGTTGCACCTTACATGAGCAGGACAACCAACCTTAATGTTGCTCAATTTTAGTGCAACTAATAAAGAAGAACCTGCCAGCTCACGTGAGCAAGTACTTCTTGCTAGCTGAATGATGCAATCATTGCTTCATTTTAGGTGAACTGCACAAAAAGGCGCATGAATTGAATCATGGAGCTGGAGGTTGACCTCATCCGAGTGGAGTTGCAGGTTCACCAGATTGAGTCGTGGTGGCATAGGGTCCCTCACACCGGTCAGTACCGTACTTTATCAACATGATTGTGCTTTGTCATGCTGTGCCAATGTTGTATTTTTTAAATGAAGCTATTCTATCGCAATCTTTTCTCATTTTGGAAATAAAGTTTGCTTCAACTAGTGCCACTATTATAGTAATTTCAAGGGATGCGTCAAAGATTGACGCATCACGAACATAGATAGAATTGGTGGCCAAAAGAAAAGGCCAATGTTTGTACAACCATCTCTACGGCTGCTAGAGTCCTAAACCCATGCTCTTTCTTATCTGTGCAAACAAGAATACTCTACTACAGATGTTGTGATGGTCAGGAGCATTCACCATGTTCTTGGGTTATATGACACGGCTAGCCAATATGGATTTAATCCCGATATTCACTTTATCAAAAGGCTCTAATGGATTGGTTCTGAATCTTGCAAGATGGGAATCAATGAGATGTGTACGCATCTTTGTTGTACTTATTATTTGAATCTTATTTGTTGGTTCTGAATCTTGAAAGCTGGGAATCAATGAGATGTGTAGGCATCTTTGTTTTACTTATTATTTGAATCTTATTTGTTGGTTCTGAATCTTGCCAGCAGGGAAACACGACATGATGATGCAGAGGACAGCAACCATAACAAACTGTTCAAACTTGGTAGTATTGTCTGTGTGAAAGTGCGGCAAATGTGTTGATCATGTGCGTCCTGAGAATAATAATTCTAGTTGTTGTGCATGTTGATCCTATGGCACTGATAGAACGAGCCAATGCATTGCTTGTTTTAAGAATACATTTTAATTAAAGCTAATTAAATTTAAGTAAACTGACAACTAACACTTGTTATTACAGTACCAATACAGACTCGCTCGTGAACCGACGTGTGTGGCCGGAATAGGTTTCTTAATGGAGGCATTTGAATGTGCCGAGGGTGCATATTCTTTAGGGCATGCAGTGGGTGAGGGAGGGGTCATAACTGTTGTCGCCTATACACACTCAGTTTACTGTTGAATCCAGTTCCCCAAGAGCTGAAAAACAAACTGCTACTGCTGCCTACTCACTCGTTCACTTGAAGAGACTCCAATGGCGATCCGAGGGGTGTGCCTGCTGGATATGGACTTCAACAAGGAGTTCACCTTTGAGTTCTCCGTTCAGTCCCATGGTGGAACCAAGTTGAATGTGATGTACACCAACGATCCGGACTCGGTGAAGTGTTGCCTCGCTGAGTTCAAGCAGTACCTACAGGACGAGAAAGCACAAGGTCACAGGACTAGACCTTGTGCCCATCCATTCATCTCGTGACAGGGACCAGCGGATCTCGGTCGCCCAAGTATGCGTGCGGGACGAGGTTCTCGTCTACCACTGCTATAGGGCCACCAGAGGTTCTGGAGCATTCGCCCGTTTCATGGGCAGCGCCGACTGCACCTTCGCTACGGTGGAGAGAAGGAAGAACGCGACGATTCGGCCATCTGGTGCAGCAAGCTTGTCGACATCCAGAAGCACAAGATCATCGGCAACGGGAAGGAGAAGGACTCTATGGTTGACCTCGCCGAGACCATCATCAACCCCTGCTACGCCAACATGAAAGAAGACAATGATACCATGGAGCTCCATCGGCCACCCAGCATCTGAACAAGTCAACCCTTGTACTGCCCTCCGCCTGTGTCTTCCCCCGCTCCGGTTCGTTCGGTCCACGGTCTTGACATCGTCCTCCACCTTGGTGCTATCGCCGTGGCGCCGCCGTCTGTCATTCCCAACATGGTCAGCAAAATAAGAGGAATCAGGAGACAACTGTTCGTCGAGAGGTTGACAGTCCCGGGCCCACTAGGTCCACGGCCTAGGTTTTGTTGTTTAACATGGGCATCCCACGAGGACGGGTCATCGACCCATTGGCTGGACAGCTTGAGGTTGCTACCAGCCCACCCTAGTTCAAGTCCCGGCTTGGAAGTGTGGTGCTCTCGGAGCTTATCCTAGAAAAAAATGCCAACGAGGGTTAGCCCTTGAGTTGGTCTCATTTTTTTACATGGGCAGCCCACGACATGTTTCAACATTTTATGGATCTAGCGGCCTCTGGGCCTCGCAACCTAGCTTGTCTATAACATCAGCAGCCCAAGTTATCTTTGTTTTTTCAAGCGACACACAGATCAGTTCTTTCTCTTTCTTTTTCGATGTAAACTGAGTTTTCTCTCAGTACATTTCTCTAGAACCAACTCAACTGTCCCGCGTCTAGCCAAAAAAATAATAATACACCACGTCATATTAACTCATCAAACTAAAATGATATTATTTCGTAAATTGAAAGTTCTTACAAAATAATAATAATAATTGTTTATATATAACTTGGCAAGTTAACTCCTAGTGATTGCGTACATAAGCTTGCAAAGATTTTACTGACCAATGCAGTAATAGACCTGCAATCATGTGTTTATGTTTTTATACCATTTCTTCGTCCAGCGCAACATGATATTTTCACCAAGCCCAGCAAGTCGCAGATTTCAAGAAAAATACATATGGGCTTTAAATTCTAACATATATATAAACGGGCTGCATAGATGCTACAATATTGTTTCACCCAGCCCACCAAATGGACTAAAAACAAATGGACTGGCTGACATGTGGGCCAGTAGGTCGAAGCCTAAGCAAGGCGTTGGATTTACATCCAACGACCGACATTCTTCTTCAATCTCTCGTCCTCTTAGCGCTGCCGAGACCGCCTGCTCCAGCCTCTGGCGTCCAGCGGAGTTGTTTTGCGTGCCTCGCAGCGAAACACTACCCCGCTGATGGCCAGGCCATCCCTCCACTTCGCACCTCTTGTTATTCTCTGCCGAGTGTAGGACCATCCCGCACCTGAACCAGTCAAGTTTCCCACTCCTCTCCGTCTGCGACTCCACTGCCGCATCTTCCCCTTCTCCGGGTCATTCCAGTCTGGGGCCTCGCCGTCGTCCACCTCCTCGCTGCACTCGACGCGGCATAGTCAACAAACGAGAGTCATCGGAAGAGGACTGTACGTGAGAGCCTGACGGCTGGGACCCATGAAGTCCATGGTCGCACGCAAGGAAAGTTCCTCCTTATTAAGCTGTTTCCTTCCCCCGACAACTAGGACCCACCGGCTGTATCTTCGCACGGAAGGAAGTGCCTCCTTTTTATGCAAAAAAAACTATTCCTTTCGATGATAGCTCGGACTCGGCAGATTTGGTGGCTGTCTTGTGGACCCACCATATTTCGTGAAAAAAAAGTTCCCCCCACTGTCAGCTCGGACCCACCGGAAGTGCCTCCTTATTACGCACAAAAAATGAATACTCCCCCTGCTAGCTGTGATCCACCTTGGTGGGAGGCTGACTTGTGGGCCTACCAAATTTACGGGGATGGAGGGCTTTGTCAACTTAGTCAATATGAACGATCCTAGCTCCAGTGACCGTACGATGTCCATCCAACGGCCGTAGTGCTTCTTCAACCTCTAGTCTTCTTGCTCCAGCCACCCAAAGCAGCACCGGTCGTGCCGCATGCTCCTGCCTCCCGTGGCTGGTTGTGCTGTCGTGGAGGTCTCACCGCCCCCTACTATTCCCACCGCTGGCCAGGCCCTGTGGCGACGGCAGCCTCACACCGCACCCGAACAAGTGAACCCTCGTACTCCTCTCTGCGCGGGCTTCCACTGCCGCGTCTTCCCCGGCTCTGCATCGTCCCCTTCCTAGGCCTCGCCGTCGTCCACCGCCCTGGTGATGTCTGCATGGCGTGGTCAATGTGGTCAAGGAACGACTTCCATCGGAAGAGTACTGTACATGGAGAGTCTGATAGCTGGGTCCACGGCGGCCATAAGGAAGTGCCTCCTTATTACGCCCAAAATAATTATTCCTCCACCTGACAGCAGGGACCCACCGGATGGGCCACCGTATTTTGCGAAAAAACGTTTTCCCCCTGACTGCTGGTACTCACCAGCTACATCTTCGCATGCAAGTGCGTCCGGGCAAAAAGAAATGATTCGCCCCTGACTGCTGGGACCCACCAGCTACATCTTCGCACGCAAGGAAGTGCGTCCAGGCAAAAAACACGATTTGCCCCCTGACTGCTGGGTCCCACCAGCTACATCTTCGCACGCAAGGAAGTGCCTGACAGTCGGGACCCACCTGGTTGAAGCGTACGTAGCATTGTCATTCTGGTCGCGAACGTGTACGTACATACTGGTGGATGTAGAGGCGTGCACGTGTCGTAGTAGAGACACGCACGTAGCATGTACACGTACGTACAACGGCCAGTCTGCAAGAAAGAAAATACGGCCATGTACGTACATACGGGCAGGGTCTCGAACGCCTACTCGCGCATACGTACGGCCAGGGCTCGTGTACATGGCTGGGTCAGAACAGAGAAACTGCGTCATTGTTGTGTTCATGGGGAGGCAACGGAATGCGTCGTGTTCATCAGGAGGCAATGGAATGCGTGCGTCGTGTTCATCACTAGGCAACGGAATGCATCGTGTTCATCAGGAGGCAACGGAACGCGTGGGAGCCAACCATCTTGGACGGAACAGGCGATGGAAACGAAGCCTGACATACTGCAGAACGGAGGAAACGGCCTTGTGTCCGACCGGCCACATTCGAAACGGGATCTTGTTCATCGAGAGGGGCCTGGCGTACCGCAAAACGGAGGAAACAAACTTGTGTTGGACCTCCTACGGTCGAAACGGGGTCCTGTTGATCGGGAGGGGTGTGGCGTACCGCAAAACGGACAAAACAGACTTGTATTGGAGCGCTACAGTCGAACGGAGTCCTGTTCATCGGGAGGGGTGTGGGTACCGCAAAACGGGACTCCACGGGATACTGTTCATCTCCACCATTGACCTCCTCCAGCCTCCACAGGCTACTATTCATCCACCATCGACCTCCTCCAGCCTCCACCTGGGACTGTTTATCCACGGGCTCCTGTTCATCCAGCCTCCACCGCGCGCTGCTCCACCGGCTACTGTTCAACCACCCCTCTCCACGGGCTCCTGTTCAACCACCCCTCCACGGGCTCCTGTTCATCCATCCCTCCACCATCTATTGTTCATCCAGCCCTCCACGGGGTCGTCCTGTTCATCAAGCCCTCCATGGGGTCCTATTCATCCAGCCCCAACCAGCTCGATTGATCGGGGTCCTGTTCATCCAGAGGCAACACCACGGGGTCCTATTCATCCACCCCCACCGCTCATTGTTCATCCCCCCGCAACGCTCACTGTTCATCCAGAGGCAGCATCGATCAGCTTCAGTTAGCAGCAGTAGCGAAGGAATTGCTCGATCGGGTCCAGTTAACAGCCATCGATCGATCGCTCGGGTTCAGTAATGCGTAGCCTCCAATGCAATCGCTCGGGCTCAGTTAGAGCCCAACGCCTCGCTCGGGTTCAGTTAGAGCCAACGCCTCACACACACATGCGTACGTGTACGACAGAAACACGCATCGCTCGGCCCCCGACCACCCACTTTAACCGGGAACTCGCCGAAATTTTCCTCGCCCTCGCTTCTACCACGGTTTTTTCCATCATGGACGGCCCAAAGAATGTCATGCAGATGCGTCTCCGGCCCGCCCAGGAGGAAAATCCCATTTTCTATCATGATATTTTTTTCATAGAAGTAGGAGCCCACAACATCTATGATGATACCGGGTTTTGTCACAATTATCGTCATAGAAGTGTCATGAGTATGACAGAATTTTTTTTCGTTCGGCCCAAAATGTGTGGGATGTGTCTTTTTTGTAGTGTAGTGAATGCTACGGCCCCGGGTCTCTTTTCCATTATATTGAATCTCTTTTACTTCATACTAGTTTCTTATCTACTATTTTGCAATCTTTACTTTCCAATCTATAAACCAAAAATACCAAAAACATTTACTTTACCGTTTATCTATATCTATCAGATCTCACTTTTGCAAATAACCATGAAGGGATTGACAACCCCTTACCACGTTGGGTGCAAGTTGTTGATTGTTTGTGCAGTTATTCGGTGACTTGTGTGTTATCTCCTACTGGATTGATACCTTGGTTCTCAAACTGAGGGAAATACTTACTCTACTTTGCTGCATCACCCTTTACTCTTCAAGGGAAAAACCAACGCAAGCTCAAGAGGTAGCAGCTATCACGCACAGCTCGGACGAACCGCTTTCGCCCATTTTAATGCGGTCCCGCACTTTGCTTATTTGAAGCTTAAAATGCCCGGACCGCGTGGCGTCATCATAGTTAATGGAAATATGGAGCGCTCCCTCCGTACTGAAGAGCACACCGCAGCCCTAGCAGCCGAGGTGCATGGCGGCCTTATCAAGCCGAACAGTTCATCAGCCATCAAGGCCAGTGACATTGCCAAAAGAGTCTGGTCCACACCTCATGGAGATAGCCCGGTGGACCCGGACATCGAATGGCAGTTCTGCCTTTGCCAACTACCCCATAAGGCCGCAGTATATGCACCACACATACATAATTAACTACGCACTTAAAATACCTTGGGCAATGCTGGAGGCACACTGCGGAAAAGGTCCATACTATAGTTGGACCCTATTCGGACCCCTCATACCTTTTTTTCTTCCTTTCACTGCAGGTTCCCTCCTCGGCCCCTCTTTCTCTTCTTACAGAAACCCCTTGAATCCTCCTCTCAAAGGATTCACTACTAAGAAGAAATGGCGTAGATGTGCGGTAGGGCACCATTGGGATCTTCAAACCACTACTTTAAGGCCCTGTGTAAACCTTTCCCTTATGTAAATTTTTGGCATGTAACATGACCTCAATATTCATGGCATTATCTGTCTAATCACGTCTCGATGTATTAATAAGGATATAAAGGAAGCAAATGATCACCACCTTTTGTTTGGTACTCATGTTATATTATCATCTGCATTCCCTCCTTACTTCTGACTGACGTACGTGCTTTAGCACGGCCTTCGCTCCGAGGGCTATATTCGGCCTTGCACATTCTAAAGTCCGAACACCTATAGGGAACTCTTCGGCGTCCCGGATATTGCATTATATGCATCGGTTCCGATTCATGTCTTTGGTCTATAGTTGGGTTGCCCGACTCCTGTGCTTACAACCTTACGTTCCGCCGGTTCAGCTAAGGTAGTAAAGGGAGAACTACTGTGATTGTATTTCTTGTTCGTCCGGTTAAGTACCTCAGTAGAGAAAGCCGAAAACTGATTGTCATGATAAGCGAGAGCTGGTCAGCGATTCGGTGACTTAGTGTTATACTACAAATCGTTAGCGATTCTTGCCATGTCACACGAGGGGCTGGGCTTCGACTTGCCATGTTGCAAATGCACCGTAATCTGGATGGCCGCACAATGCAACAGGGGTTAGTACTTAGGCCCACCAATGGCCTCTTATGGCTAAGTGAAGGTAATAATGCCGCATAGTCTAATTGCCTCCTTCACCTCACGGACGCCTCCTCTACGGAGACATTGGATAAAGTGGGGCCATGCGTTCACGAACACCCCTATAATATTTACATGGGGGCAGAAGCCGACGACTAGCAACCTTCAGAAATATAAACAATAAACGGCCGCCCACAAGGATAAATTAACACAAAAGGTGCAATGATACGTCTCCGTCGTATCTACTTTTCCAAACACTTTTGCCCTTGTTTTGGACTCTAACTTGCATGATTTCAATGGAACTAACCCGGACTAACGCTATTTTTAGCAGAACTGCCATGGTGTTATTTTTGTGCAGAAATAAAAGTTCTCGGAATGACCTAAAAATCCACGAAGCAACTTTTCAGAATTAATAAAAAATATTTGCGAAATAAATAGCATCAGGGGGCCCACACTCTGTCCATGAGGGTGGGGGCGCGCCCCCTCCCCCTGGGCGCGCCCCCTGCCTCGCGGCCCCCCTGAACGTCTACCGACCTCAACTCCAACTCCATATACTTCTTTCGCAGAGAAAAAACAGAGAGAAAGTTTAATCGCGTTTTATGATACGGAGCCGCTGCTAAGCCCTAATCTCTCTCAGAAGGGCTGATCTAGAGCCCGTTCGGGGCTCCAGAGAGGGGGATTCGTCACCGTCGTCATCATCAACCATCCTCCGTCACCAATTTCATGATGCTCACCGCCGTGCGTGAGTAATTTCATTGTAAGATTGCTAGACAGTGATGGGTTGGATGAGATTTACCATGTAATCAAGTTAGTTTTGTTAGGGTTTGATCCCTAGTATACACTATGTTCTAAGATTGATGTTGCTATGACTTTGCTATGCTTAATGCTTGTCATTAGGGCCCGCGTGCCATGATTTCAGATCTAAACCTATTATGTTTTCATGAATATATGTGAGTTCTTGATCCTATATTGCAAGTCTATAGTCACCTATTATGTTTATGATCCGACAACCCCGAAGTGACAATAATTGGGATACTTCTCGGTGATCACCGTAGTTTGAGGAGTTCATGTATTCACTATGTGCTAATGCTTTGGTCCGGTTCTCTATTAAAAGGAGGCCTTAATATCCCTTAGTTTCCATTAGGACCCCCCTGCCACGGGAGGGTAGGACAAAATATGTCATGCAAGTTCTTTTCCATAAGCACGTATGACTATATTCAGAATACATGCCTACATTACATTGATGAACTGGAACTAGTTCTGTGTCACCCTATGTTATAACTATTACATGACGAATTACATCCGACATAATTATCCATCACTGATCCAATGCCGACGAGCTTTTCACATATTGTGCTTTGCTTATTTACTTTACCGTTGCTACTGTTACAATTACTACAAAATTTCTACTATTACTTTTGCCACTATTACCGTTACTTCCATACTACTTTGCTACTAAATACTTTGCTGCAGATACTAAGTTATCTAGGTGTGGTTGAATTGACAACTCAACTGCTAATACTTTAGAATATTCTTTAGCTCCCCTTGTGTCGAATCAATAAATTTGGGTTGAATACTCTACCCTCGAAAACTGTTGCAATCCCCTATACTTGTGGGTTATCTGGCGCTGTTGCCGGGGAGCATAGCTCTATTCTTTGAGTCACTTGGGATTTATATCTGCTGATCACTATGAGGAAATTGAAAGACGAAAGAACTAAGATTTATCCCTCAACTACGAGGGGAGGTAAGGAACTGCCTAGCTCTGCACTAGATTCTCCTTCTGTTATGAGTAAGCTTGCGACACCTAAACCTGCTTCTGCTATTAATTCTGATATGTCACATGTTATTGATGATGCCACTTCTACTATGCATGATACTTATGATGAAACTACTTATGTGCTTGAAACTACTGTGTCATTAGGTGAATTTCTTGATGAACAACTTGCTAGGGCTAGAGAGAATGAAATTATTGAAGATAGTGATGATGAAGGTTCTCCCCCTAAGTATGAATTGCCTATTGTTCCTGAGGGTTATGTTATGAATGAAAAAACTACTAGAGATATTCTTGCTTGCAATCATAGATCTGATCTTAAGAAGTTATTAGTTAAACTGAAACAGAAATCTCTAAATGCTAGAATGAAATATGACCCTGCTTTTGCTACTTCACCTATCTTTGTTACTAATAAGGATTATGAATTCTCTGTCGATCCTGAGATAATTACCTTGGTTGAATCTGATCCTTTTTATGGCAATGAATCTGAAACTGTTGTGGCACATCTTACTAAGTTGAATGATATAGCCACCCTGTTCACTAATGATGAGAAATCTCGCTACTATTATATCCTTAAGATATTTCCATTCTCATTAAAGGGTCATGCTAAAACTTGGTTTAATTCTCTTGAGCCTGGTTGTGTGCGTAGTCCCCAGGATATCCTTTATTACTTCTCAGCTAAATATTTCCCTGCTGTCGTGGAATTAACACGTCAGATGTCCTTAGTGTGAGGACTTAGTCGCGAGGCCAACGCATCTACGTGGTAGCTTGAGAGGGGTTTTGCGGAATCGAGAGACGCAACACAAGACAAGGGTTTAGACAGCTTCAGGCCCCGGGAAACATCATCCGGTAAAAACCCTACATGCTGTTTGAGGCTAGATCTCATTATCATCACGAGGGCGTCACTGTAAGCCGGCTCTCCTCTAGTTGTGTCTAGCCCTAGAGATTGTTTCTTGCTTGTCCCTCGTTGGGGAGCCCTACCCCTCCTTATATAAGTTGAAGGGGCGGGTTACATGTAGAGTCCTATTAGGATTAGGACTAGTCTACCTCTAATACAAACCGGATACAAGTCCAGGTCTCAACTCCTTGTAAGATAAATATTCCTTATACCTTTCCTCTTAAACCGGCCCACCATAGCGTGATTCAGCCTTCCCTAAACCGCCCGTTGGGCCACCGGGTCTTGTCGCTCCTCTGACCTGCCTGCCGGATTACCAATGAATCTTAAACCGCTAGGTCCAAGTGGGTCGCCGGTGAATCGCCAAACTCTAGCCGGGTCATACATCCGGCGGTTTATACCGCGGGGTATATCCCTGACATTAGCCCCTAGTTTCATTTGGATTCATCCATGTTAAACTGATCTGCAACACAAGCACAAATTTGTCGGGTTGTGCTCCGGTTTAAATATCCTTGTAAGCCGGCACTTGATCATCCTTAAATCCTTGTCATTTCTTCCTTCCAAGTTAATAACCATATTCATAATCAATTTGCTTGCAGAAGATATTTTGTAAATAAAGAATCCATTTGAGTCGGCCTTCAATGCTCTGACTTGACAAAAATATTAGTCTCTGAAATATTCAATTGATATCCAGCCGGCTTGAAGATGTCAAACTTGCCGGTTTATGATTACCACCATTGTCGGGTTATAAAAACTGATAATTTCGGGTCATGATTGTTGCCAACACTGTTTCATGATTGTTGCCAATGCCGGTTCATGATTATTGATGACGCCGGGTTGCAGACATAGGGTCATAATGATTGGTGACGCCGGGTCAATCCAGTTTGCTCAAAACAGAGAATTTAAAAATAGTTCTTCGATAATAATATAATACCTGTAGCCACCAAGTCTTGAGCAGAACAAAGTGATGGCTTAAGACTTGCTTCAATATAAATACTGCCACTTAAGAAGGAATCCATGTTGTTCATCCCAATCACTTAGTAAAAACTGAATACTCCATATTATGTAGCCCCCAAGTGCCGGGTTGTCATGCTTGCAGCAACCTGGGACTTTGTAATTGTCTTATACTCATAAAAACTTTAACCAGTGTAGCCCCCAAGGGCCGGGTCATTATGCAATAATGACCAGGGACTTTGTAGGTCTAATCATGTAGATTTGAGCAACGATGTGTAGCCCCCAAGGGCCGGCTCAGTAAGATAATATTGAGCTGGGACTTGATATATACTTCAATAAAAATAACACCATATGATGTAACCCCCATCATGGGACTTGAATCCATGTCCGCAAGATTAAGAGCCTTGTGCTTTACCAACTGATCAGTGGACCCTTTAATATAACGAATAAAAAGCTTTGTACCTTGAATTGTTTGACAGGAGCAATTGGTAGCCCCCAAGGGCCGGCTCATTATCATGTGATGAGTCGGGTCTTCAATAAGATGAACAAAGAATGACTTTGCATTAGCCCCCAAGTGTCATGGTGCATGCTTGCAGCGACATGAGACTTGCATATTTGATGCAATCTCAACTTAAATAATGTAGCCCCCAAGTGTCGGGTTGTAAGCCTGCAGCAACTCGGGACTATTCCTTCAATTGTAGAATAAAAATCATATCCATTGATAATATGATATCCATTGCGCTAAAGCGACTTTGAAAACCTTAATCATAATACTGGTTATTGATAACCATAATAGAAATCCAGCCATGTTGGCTATTTGAATAATATACCCAATGATTTATAAGTGCATAATTCCAATGGCACAATCCAAATATATGCTGCCGACTTATAGTCCAAAGCCAAGCCGGGTCAATAAATACCGGATATAAGTGATTATGTACTGACAACTTGTAGTTGAAAGTCGAGCCGGGTTAATGAACACCGGGTTAATTTGATGACTGATAGTCATGCCGGGTCAATAGACACCGGTTCAACATAAAATTTATCAAAAGAGAAAAATCTTGACAAAGGCAAATAAAACCGTGTAGTCGAGGCTTTTTGAGGGCTGCCAGGCCCAAATTCGAGGCTTTTTGTGGGCTGCCAGGCCGCTGAGTTGAACCATTTAACAAAGCCTTTTAAGATGGACCTCCAACTAACCAATCACCGTTTTAACTATGACAAGTGCAGGGTCTCAATGAGAGTAACTGTCAAACGTTCAGAGGGTCGTGCCAGGATGACCTGGATAGGAGTGCCTTACTTGATGAAGGCAGGTTAACCCGGGGTTTTAGGTAAATATACCAGGCTTCCAAGCCGTGGGTCGATACCCAGCTACAAGGGTCCATTCAAACTCCTTGGTATTTGACCAATGAGCCCCCAAGTAACGTGATGAGCTGTGCTCATTGGGTGCCTATGTTTGAGTTGTGCATAGCATCCAAACTCTCTTTGGCCCCTTGGGTGTGAAGCTCCCAAGCTATGTTATGGCGTGATAGCCGGTTTAACAGGCAGTACTCCGCTTTGTCAGCTGAAGCCCCCATGTAACCAATAATATGATAAGCCAATAAGGTGGAATACCCATGTTTGAACCGTGCATCATGGCAACAGGTCCTCTTTGGCAACCTTTAACTTTTTGCAAGAGATAAATTCTTCTTGAACCGGGATCTTGAACCGGATATTGAGAGCTTCAAAGCTTTATGGGAGACATCTTTCCCTTGAACCGGATTTTAAACCAGAATCTTCATTTTCAGCCGAAAGTTTTATGACGGCCTTTAAACTCAAACTTGCGAGGAATTAATTCCTTTTTGAACCGGACATTTTTAAACCGGATTTGAGCGCTTCAGAGATTTGTGGGAGAATAGATTTCCCTTGAACCGGATTTTAAACCGGAATCCTTTCTGATGACCCGGAGCTTCTTCATTGAGCCGGGATTTTGTAACTGTTGTATGCTTTTTAAGCCGGAAATTTTCTGACAGCCTTTAAATTTTCATCAATATAACAGTAGCCTCCAGGACCGGGTTATCTTTCGCTCCATCGTTCTGGGGTTCTTAAATTTGCTAAAACTGGCAAGATTTGCTGAGTTATGTCATCGTAGCCCCCGAGTCTCAAAGGTGCCTCAAGAAGTTGGCTTGAGACTCTTCATATTTGGCCGTGATGTAAACCGGCATAACTTGTATATCATTGGTTTTGATAGCACGATGTGAATCCACAGAAGGTTGAGGTGACTGCGGCGGGTTATAAATGATATCGTATGAGCCGTGTCAGCAACTCGGCTAATGGTTCCTTCCAACTGGCGATTTGAAGTTAATCAAACTGTAGTGACGGCGACTTGTGTGCCTGCCTGTTAAGCAAACCAGTGCAGACGACGGTTGATAGTATATGATAGTTTGCCTCAATTTTGTTGAAAGAAAAACCGAGCTTCCCAAGTAGTGACCTGCTCATACTCAGTAAACAGCTCATGCAAACATGTGCGGCCCGGTGTGTTGGTGTAGCCCAGGCCGCGAGAGACAGACGGTGAAGACGACCGTAGCTTCAGAGGCGGCATAGACAGATGAGTTGACCGCGATGCTGGAAGCCGGCGCGGGCGAAAGAGTCGGCCGCAGCACTAGGAACGGCACGAACTCAGGTGAATTATCCGTGGTGTTGTAAACCGGCTTGATTGCGAGATACGACCGCGGCGTTGTAAGCCGGTGCAGGAGCCCATTGAGTAATGCGACACGGACGACCACATGTGTCGAATGATGTTGACGCGCCTCCATCTTCGCAATATAACAACACCTTTGTAATGAATAATTTACCTGTGTATAAAAACATCATAGGGCAACGTAATGGTGCCAACAGGTTTTTTTAAATATGTACTGATAAAAATATAAAGGAGGGATAACACCTGATTTTGTTTAGGTGACAGCTCCATATGCAGACCCGGCGCCTCATAGTATTTAAACAGATTTATTGAGCGGCGATGTTTTTGTCTTTTTATCTCCAACTGCCGGAGCGTGGTCCGTGTACCTGCCGCCTAGACTGATGTAGATGGATGATGCTGAAATTTTGTAGAATCGCTGGCATTTTTGTACTGATGATGAAAATAGCAGACGGAAGTGTGAATCATCTGTATTAGGACTTCGGGAACCATGGCCTTTATACGGATTGCAACAAGTCTTATCTTAATCCCCCGATGAGTAGCATCAAGTGTCACTTAGAGCTGGTCAAATCCAATGATTTTCTGCATGGCAACTTTTGCGTAAATACTAACGGCGCTCTGCTTTGATCTTCATGCATATCATCTTATGGAGCCACGGGTTGAACCGTACAAAGTAGTGGAGCACGAGTCCGCAGAAGTGACTACTTCCAGTTCATGGCTGGATCAATTGACTCGTGGCGTGTCCTTCTCCACATCAGAGCATGTGGTCTGATGCGTTGGTGTTGACCGAGGCTTGTTGTACTGGCGTGGGAGACGGAGCCGGCCCGGGAACATTCTGGTGCAAGGGCGCAGCACAGGAGATGAAGCCGGCCCGGGAGCAGAGCCGGCGATCAGCGCAGCGGCCGGGGCTGCTGGCAGGCGAGTGACCCGGCGCACGCAGACAGTAGCAGAAGGCGCAGGCGCACCGGAGCAGGTGGTTCACGGGTGAGGGACGGACGCAAGACCCGGCGCGGCGGAGATGGCCCGCAACAATAGAGAAACGGCGCGGTAGCAGGCCATGGCTGCAGAAGTTGCAGCGGCGGTTTAGAGCGGTAGAGGAGCAGAGCGGCTTGCGGTCGAGGTGATAAAGCCCGGTGGTTTAGCGCGGGGCGGTTCAGCAAACCGGCATCTCCCTCGCTGGCGACTCAGCGGGCTGCAACAGCAACTGATACTGAGCCGTGAAGGCGTGCCAGAACCTTGGCCAGACCAGCGACTCGGCGGAGGCAGCGATTTTGAAGGCCGCGGTGGCCGCTTGAAACGGAAGACGAAGCCCAGCAGCGGGGCAGGTTACTCGGCCGGCTCAAGGCGCGGCGGCGAGGA
Source organism: Triticum aestivum (assembly GCF_018294505.1). Taxonomy (NCBI): domain Eukaryota; kingdom Viridiplantae; phylum Streptophyta; class Magnoliopsida; order Poales; family Poaceae; genus Triticum; species Triticum aestivum. The sequence continues at coordinate 607,061,825 of NC_057813.1, forward strand.
CTTGAAGCTCTGGTGGAGGCGAAGCCAGCGGGCGACGGTCGTAGGCGGGTCGAAACTGAATCAGTGGCGGCCTTGTAACGAGGCGGCAAAGAGACGAGTTCGCCCGGTGGACAACTCAGAGCAGATATTGGATGTGATTGACTTGCAACAACTTGACCTTGGTACTGATAGATTTGTCCGTGCCTCCAAATTGTGTGATACGGCTCCACACATCCTTGCGTAATAGCTTGTTCTAGATTGCATAGTAATTCTCCTTTATGGCATGCGAGAACTCATCTTCTGCAAGTGGTCTGCACTCCCAAATAATTCTGAATCGAACCTGCGCAGGATATAAATGGCCAGAAAATCTAAAAACAGCCATGTCAACAATATTCAGTCCATCATCAGAAGCGGCCTCAAACACCCCATAAAACTTTCGTTCGTTGTAGTCAAAGGAAAGAGTGGCATACCTTAGTTTTGACATTGCCGACCAAAAGCTGATACTCTAAATCAAATCTGAAAACACCTGATAAGCATGGGAATCTTGTAACCACACACAAACACGCTGGCAGCTCAGAGGCGCGGTCGGCTCTAACGCAACCAGCAGCGGCAATTAGGAAACAGGCACGGAGGCTCAACTGCGGTTGCGGGCGGCTCCCGAGGCGAGGGGGATGGGGCGACGGCCAAAACGGCAAGGCCGGCCCGATGCAGCGGCGGGTCGACGTACAAGGCAGAGAGGTGGCAACGCATCGGCGGCGGCTCAAGAGACCTGCAGTGATTTGAGCCCTGCTCCAGGGCGGCTCGGAGACAGTGTGAATCCGTGTCCACGACCCACTCCCCTCCGGGTCGTGGTTGGTTTGACCCCCAGCCTTCGCCAACTTGCTTGTACTGTCAAATCTTTGGAACTTGTGCCTTTGGAGCCTTTGTCTGAATATACTACCCTGCTGTCCTCGAGTTCGTTGCATATGAATAATGATTGATGCAGCAGATTTTTTTTGTCCGTCTCAGAGCACCTGAAAGATTAGGTGAGGCTGCTACCACCGAAGGAAAAATTCTCATCATGGATTCGGCGGATCGCTAGGGTTGTTGCAGCGGCCGCAAAAAACGCAACCCTAACTTTTTCTTCAACTTCAATCTCACGGATTGTAGAATCTTTATCTGAAAATTTGCAAACTCCTCGATCCCTGGGGACATCCCTCCAAGAACTCAGCACCACCGAGCGTAGGCCCCACGGTGGGCGCCAACTGTCGTGGAATTAACACGTCAGATGTCCTTAGTGTGAGGACTTAGTCGCGAGGCCAACGCATCTACGTGGTAGCTTGAGAGGGGTTTTGCGGAATCGAGAGACGCAACACAAGACAAGGGTTTAGACAGCTTCAGGCCCCGGGAAACATCATCCGGTAAAAACCCTACATGCTGTTTGAGGCTAGATCTCATTATCATCACGAGGGCGTCACTGTAAGCCGGCTCTCCTCTAGTTGTGTCTAGCCCTAGAGATTGTTTCTTGCTTGTCCCTCGTTGGGGAGCCCTACCCCTCCTTATATAAGTTGAAGGGGCGGGTTACATGTAGAGTCCTATTAGGATTAGGACTAGTCTACCTCTAATACAAACCGGATACAAGTCCAGGTCTCAACTCCTTGTAAGATAAATATTCGTTATACCTTTCCTCTTAAACCGGCCCACCATAGCGTGATTCAGCCTTCCCTAAACCGCCCGTTGGGCCACCGGGTCTTGTCGCTCCTCTGACCTGCCTGCCGGATTACCAATGAATCTTAAACCGCCAGGTCCAAGTGGGTCGCCGGTGAATCGCCAAACTCTAGCCGGGTCATACATCCGGCGGTTTATACCGCGGGGTATATCCCTGACACCCGCTCATAAGAAACAAGCTGCCTTGAGGGAAATATATAATTTTGTGCAAATTGAAGAAGAGATTCTCCCACAAGCTAGGGGGGAGGCTTCTCCGGTTACTTAATGCATTGCCTGATCATCCTCTTAAGAAAAATGAAATATTTGATATCTTTTATAATGGACTAACTGATGCTTCCAAGGACCACTTGGATAGTTGTGCTGGTTGTGTTTTCAGGGAAAGAACAGTCGATCAAGCTGAATTGCTATTGCATAATATGTTCACTAATGAAAATAATTGGACTCTTCCTGAGCCAATTCCTGAGCCAACTCCTGAGCCAACTCCTAAACCAACTCTGAAGAAGAGGGGTGTTCTATTACTCAGTCCTGAAGATATGCAAGAGGCAAAGAAATCTATGAAAGAAAAAGGTATTAAAGCTGAAGATGTTAAGAATTTACCTCCTGTTGAAGAAATACATGGTCTTAATATACCACCTATTGAAGAAACACTTTTCTTGATAACCCGACACAGGTAGTAAAGGTAAATTCTCTCTATAGATATGATAAGGTTGGAATCCCGTCTACAAAGTTTCCTAGCCAATGTTTAGATGAATTTGATGACTTTATGGCTAAAAAGAAAATTTCAATGCTTATGTTGGTAGAGAATTAAAGAGTAATGCTTATGATTGGATGCTTGAGTGATTATATGGCTAGAGTTAAAGGTGAACTTAAACTCATTAGTAAATATGCTTCTATGGTTACCACTCAAGCAGAACAAGTACTTAAAGTTTAAAGTGATTTGCTCGATGAATTAAATAATAAACATGGTTTTTCTGTTCGAGTGGCTACTAGAACTGGTAGAATGACTCAGGAACCTTTGTATCCTGAAGGCCACCCTAAGAGAATTGAGCAAGATTCTCAGAGAAATAATGTAGACACACCTAGTCCTTCTAAAAGGAAGAAAAAGAAAAATGATAGGACTTTGCATGCTTCTAGTGAACCTGTTGTAGACACACCTGAGAAACCCAATGATATTTCTATTTCTGATGCTGAAACACAATCTGGTGATGAACATGAACCCAGTGATAATGTTAATGATAATGTTCGTGTTGATACTCAACCTAGCAATAATAATGATGTAGAGATTGAACTTGTTGTTGATATTGATAACCCACAATCAAGGAATCAATGTTATGATAAGAGATACTTTGTTGCTAGGAAGCACGGTAAAGAAAGAGAACCATGGGTTCAAAAAAACCATGCCTTTTCCTCCTAAGCCATCCAAGAAAAAGGATGATGAGGATTTTGAGCGCTTTGCTGAAATGATTAGACCTATCTTCTTACGTATGCGCTTAACTGATATGCTTAAACTGAATCCTTATGCTAAGTATATGATATATATTATTACAAATAAAAGAAAGATATCAGAAGCTGAAATTTCCACCATGCTTGCTAATTACACTTTTAAAGGTGGAATACCTAAGAAACTTGGAGATCCAGGAGTACCAACTATACCATGCTCCACTAAAACAAACTATGTTAAAATTGCCTTACGTAATCTTGGAGCCAGTGTTAGTGTTATGCCTCTCTCATTATATTTTAGACTTGAATTGAATAAGTTGACACCTACTGAAATATCTTTGCAAATGGCTGATAAATCAACTGTTATACCTGTCGGTATTTGTGAGGATGTGCCTGTTGTGGTTGCAAACGTCACTATCCTAATAGACTTTGTTATTCTTGATATTCCCGAGGACGATAGTATGTCGATTATCCTTGGTAGACCCTTTTTGAATATTGCAGGGGCTGTTATTGATTGCAACAAAGGCAATGTCACTTTTCATGTTAATGGTAATGAGCATACGGTACACTTTCCGAGGAAACGACCTCAAGTTCATAGCATCAATTCTATTGGAAAAATTCCAACTATCATTATTGGAGGTTTTGAATTCCCTCTTCCTACTGTCAAGAAGAAATATGATATAATTATTATTGGGGATGTTCATATCCCCGTTGAGGTTACCTAGTGTTATTCGAAATTTCTCCAGTTCCATGTTATTCGAAATGAGTTTGTTAACAAGACTTGATCAACCTTGTTAGTGGATTCCTTTTGATGAGCATGAGATGGATAAAATTAGAAGGCACAACCTTTTGTACCCTCCTTCTACTTTCTGTTATTGAGATTAAATAAAGTAAAAATAGTTTTTTCTGTCTGTTTTCTGAATTATCCGTGCAACAAAAAAATACCCGAAAATAAAAGTTCTCCAAATGCCCTGCCAATTTAGTATGATTTTTTCTGGAACATTTAAGAATATTTGACATTGAGAACACAGTAGGGGGAGCTGGCACCTGGCCACGAGGGTCCAGGGTGCGCCGACCCCTACAAGGCATGCCCCCTGCCTCGTGGGCACATGGTGGCCCCCTTCCACTTATTCCTGCACACACACTTCACCTTCCTCTCCCAAAAAAATCACCATCCAGCTCAAGCACGAGTTCTAGCTCATTTTGCTGCGATTTTGGGTCTCCTTGCTCAAAGCTCCATTCACAAAACTGCTTTCGGAGATTTTTCTTTGGTATGTGACTCCTCCAATGGTCCAATTAGTTTTTGTTCTAGTGTTTTATTCATTGCAAATTTTTTCTGCCTAGGTGACCCTGTTCTTGAGCTTGCATGTAAAATTTATATGGGCCCAAGTAATTCTAATGCATGATATAGGCTCTAGGCACTTGTGGGAGTAGTTGCTATCAGTTTTGTTGAGTTTGATTCACTTTTATTTTGAGTTACTAAAAATTTCAGAAATTTTCAGAAAATGATTAAGAGATTTTAGAGGGGCTCTTCTAGCCAAGGCTCCAAGGATAAACAAGCTAAGGAGAAAGAAAAGGCCAAGTATAATCTTCCTCGCGTGGCAGAAGTACGACCGTGTGAATGGCCTTGTGATGATTTCTTGAGAGCAGCCGGGATTTATGATGACTTTTATTCTTTGGCTGATAATGCGGGCCTCACCGACTTCCTCCACGACCGGATCGAACAGTATCTCTTACTCACCAATACTTTCGTGCAAAACTTCTACTATTATCCGAGGAATTCACCTCCTTCAGTAGCTTTCCATTTATATGATATGGCTAGGGAGATGTCATTACGTGATTTTTGCGCGGTCTATAAAATACCCTTCGAGGGCAGCTTAGAGGAACCACATCGTAAAGATGTGGATGGTTTTATTGATACTATTACTGTAGGGGAATCAAGGAAGGTTTCCGATGCAAGAATTACTAGCATACATTTTCCTATTTTACGCTACTTTGCAATATTTGCTAGCCGATGCTTAATTGGTCGCGGAAACTGTGGAAACCTTAGTGTTCCTGATATTATTTTTTCCATGCTTTATTTTGTGACAACTCTTTTAGTATGGGTGCTATTATTGCTAAACTGTTAAGCCTGAACCGTACAAAAGGCCCCATCTTTGGAGGTATCTATGTTGCACGCCTTGCTAAACACTTCGAGATACCCATTAGGAATTTTCAGAAAGAACAAAAACTGTTGCCCCCTACTTTTCTAGATTATAAGAGCATGGTAGCACATGAGTTTATTGTTAACAATGATGATAAGATACTTCTATATAATCTGAGATTTAATAAGAAACACAATGAGATTATTATCTTGCCTGCGCCCTCTTTGTTTGATTTAACTGCAGGCCATTACCTCGTCTTGTCGACGGTTATTTACGTGCACCGGGGCCAGACATCAGCTCCAGAGCCTGAGACGGAACCACCACTTGACCCTTATCGTCCATCATCTTATCAGTGGGATCCGGAGGAGATCGCCTGTCAGTGGCAGTACAATGACACTCCTTAGTACACCGGGGAGAGTAGCCGCGATCCATGGGCATAGACCAACTTAGGCCAAAAGCCTAAGTGGGGGAGTACGTATTTCTCACCGACATTACATTCATGTTCACACACTCATTCTAGTTGTCGGTGCTCATAATTTTTCATTGTACTATCCATGCTAGTTTAAGTTATTTTTCTAGCTTTCTTCTTGTGTGTTTATAAACCTTAAGAAAACTAAAAAAAATAGTTAGTTTAATTTCCATGTTTGTAGTATTAATTAAAAGAAAACCCAAAAGATTTCTCGTTCTTATTTTGCTTATTGGGAGCTTTCTCATGTAAATAGTTTTATTTCTTTTCTTTTCTTCGGGGGTCGAGAGGAGAAGACCATAATGAAAATGTTTAGTGGCTCTCATATGCATAATTGTTGATTTAACCAAGAGCCCATATTACTTTGTCTTCTCTCTTGAATTGAATGCTTGCAGATTCCAGCTTAGTCCAATGCATGTGCACTATTATTATTATCCACACCGTTCGGTCGTGCGAGTTAAAAGCAATAATGACGATATATGATGGATTGATTGAGATGAGAGAAGCTGGTATGAAATCGATCTCTCTTGCTTTTTTAAATATGATTAGCTCATTGTTCCTGATTCAGCCTATTATGAATAAACTTGTTTGCAATGAAAATTAGAGATTATAGTTGCTTAAGCCATGCTTAATTAGCTAGCACTAGTAGAAAAAGGGTCTAATGTGCAGCTCATTAGTCCCGGTTTGAAATTGAGCCGGCACTAATGTGACCATTAGTGCCGGTTCCAACGGCTAGGAGGGCTGCTCTCTTTAGTACCGGTTCGTGCGGAACCTTTAGCACCAGTTCGCGCCATGAACCGGTACTAAAGGGTGTGGTGGCAGGATGTTGTCAGACTGGGGCCCGTCCAACACCTTTAGTACCTGTTCTTTCCACGAACCGGTACTATAGGTCATCCTACATATAAACCCTTTGTCTAGCTCGCTCTGTTCTCCCCCCTTTCCCCTCTCCTCCTCTCTGTTCTTCCTCTCTTCTCACCTCGAGCTCATGACACATTTTTCCAAAATTTTGTCAAGATTTGAAGGCCCCCATCCATTCAAGTGATCACAAAGGTTAGCAACTTTGTCCTTTCATCTCTCATTGCTAGATTAGCTCTTGCAATGTTGTATATAGTGATTAATTAGTGGGTTTTAGTAATTTGGGAGGAATTATATGTGGTAGTTTATTTGATTTATATGCAATTTGAGCTTAAAAATAACTCTTAGTTTGCACATGTAGGTGTGGTTTACTCAGTGCCTCCCGTCTCCGTCGTAACCACCGTCGATTGTTTGTTATATAAAAAAATCATGTTTGTGTGATTTAGATATATAGTTACTTGTATAATTATCTTACCCGTACATTGTTTGTTATACATAGTGCCGTGGTTTTGATATCTGTCCTCGTCGGCCCACGTCCGTGTTATGATTCGGATGTGGTATATTCTCTTTTAAAACTATTTGTTGCATTTTGTGTTTATGACAAATTGTGCCCACCAAGTTGACATATATATTTTTATCTAGGAGGTATGTGAACCGGAAATTCCAACCGACCCTATTGTCGAGAGGTTAAATTTAGTTGAAAGAGAAAACGATTATTTGAAAGAAAAATTGAAAAGAATTGAGGGGGAGAAGATGGAACTGGAGTTGCATGTTGCCGATGTCGTCGATGATCACAAGATCAAGATGGAGAAAATGTGGTTGAAGATTAGAAAGATTAGAAAATATGCCATTGATAGTGTGGCTTGGTATCATTATGTTGTTGGATCAATTGTTACCTTAGTTGCGATCTTGATTGCATTTGTTGTTGCACTTAAATGCTTTAGCTAGAGAGTTATTTGTATGTTGCATTTAAGTGTTGCATGAACTTTATGATGAGCTTTATGTATGAACTTGTATTAATTTGGTCTATTCGGTGGTGTGTAATGAAGATGCGCCAGCAATGGATGTACGATGACCGATGCTCTCCCCAGTTCATTGATGGCGTGCATACTTTTCTGACTGCGGCTCAGGCAAACAAGCGGGCAGATGGTTTTATGCCTTGTCCATGTGCTGGCTGTAAGAATTATCACAATTACTCTAACTCAATAACCATTCATGTCCACCTGTTTGAGTCCGGTTTCATGCCCCACTATAATGTTTGGACCAAGCACGGAGAAGTCCGGTTTCATGCCCCACTCAATTACTCAATAACCATATATGATGGAATACAATGAAGAAGAAGAGGACGACGATAGCTATCCTAGCCATGGGTTCCCTGAATACGATGATACAAAAATGGGGGAAGAAGCTGAAGAAGAGGCATCAGATGAGCCCACTGATGATCTAGGTTGGGCCATTGCCAATGCAAAGAGAAACTACGCAAGTGAAAAGGAGAAGAAGAAGTTGCAACGCATGTTAGCGGATCACAAGAAATTGTTGTACCCGAACTGCGAAGGTGACAAGAAAAAGCTGGGCACCACACTGGAATTGCTACAATGGAAGGCAGAGAATGGTGTATCTGACAAGGGATTTGGAAAGTTGCTAGTAATGATATAGAATATGCTTCCAAAGGACAACAAATTGCCCGAGAGTACATACGAAGCAAAGAAGGTTGTCTGCCCTCTAGGTTTAGAGGTGCAGAAGATACATGCATGCCCTAATGACTGCATCCTCTACCGCGGTGAGTACGAGGATTTGAACGTGTGCCCGGTATGAGGTGCATTGCGCTATAAGATCAGCCGCGATGGTCCTGGTGATGTCGAGGGCGAGCGCCCCAGGAAGAAGATTCCTGCGAAGGTGATGTGGTATGCTCCTATAATACCACGGTTGAAACGTTTGTTCCAAAACAAAGAGCATGCCAAGGCAATGCGATGGCACGGAGAAGACCATAAGAAAGACGGAAAGTGGAGAGTACCCGCTGACGGGTCGCAGTGGAGAAAAATCGAGAGAAAGTATAGGGAGGAGTTTGCAGGTGACCCAAGGAACATATGGTTTGGTCTAAGCGCAGATGGCATTAATCCTTTTGGGGAGCAGAGCAGCAACCATAACACGTGGCCTGTGACTCTATGTTTGTATAACCTTCCTCCTAAGTTCATTATGATGCCAGTGCTCATCCAAGGCCCTAAGCAACCCGGCAACGACATTGATGTGTACCTAAGGCCATTAGTTGAAGAACTATTACAGCCATGGAATGGAAAAGGTGTACGTGCATGGAATGAGCACAAACAAGAAGAATTTGACCTAAGCGGGTTGCTGTTCGTGACCATCAATGATTGACATGCTCTCAGTAACCTTTCAGGACAGACAAACAAGGGATACCGCAGATGCACGCACTGTTTGGATGATACCGACAGTATATATTTGGATAGTTGTAGGAAGAATGTGTACCTGGGACATCATTGATTTCTTCCGAGCAGGCATCCCATAAGAAAGAAAGGCATGCATTTCAAAGGTGAGGCGGATCACCGGACGAAGCCTCGCCACCGTACTGGTGCTGATGTACATGATATGGTCAAGGATTTGAAGGTAATCTTTGGAAAGGGTCCTGGCGGACAACCTGTTCCGAAGGACGCTTACGGACGCGCAGCCATGTGTAAGAAGAAATCTATATTTTGGGACCTGCCCTATTGGAAACACCTAGAGGTCTGCTCCGCAATCGACGTGATGCATGTGATGAAGAATCTTTGTGTGACCCTGCATGGCTTCTTGGGCGTGTATGGAAAGACAAAAGATACACCGGAGGCATGGGAGGACCAGCAATGTATGCACGGAAAAGACGGCATACATCAGGGTCATGCCAGCTATGCTCTTACCAAAGAAGAGAAGGAAATCTTCTTTGAATGCCTGCTCAGTATGAAGGTACCGTCTGGCTTCTCGTCGAATATAAAGGGAATAATAAATATGGCAGAGAAAAAGTTCCAGAACCTAAAGTCTCATGACTGCCACGTGATTATGACGCAACTGCTTCTGGTTGCATTGAGGGCGCTTCTACCGGAAAACGTTCGATTAGCCATTGTGAAGCTATGTGCATTCCTTAATGCAATCTCTCATAAGGTAATCGATCCAGAAATCATACCAAGGTTACAGAATTATTTGGTGCAATGTCTTGTTAGTTTTGAGTTGGTGTTCCCACGATCCTTCTTCAACATCATGACGCACCTCCTAGTTCACCTTTCCGAAGAGATTAACATTTTGGGTCCTGTATTTCTACACAATATGTTCCCCTTTGAGAGGTTCATGGGAGTCTTGAAGAAATATGTTCATAACCGTGCTAGGCCAGAAGGAAGCATCTCGAAGGGCCATGAAAATGAGGAGGTCATTGAGTTTTGTATTGACTTTATTCTAGACCTTAAGCCGATTGGTGTTCCTGAATCGCGACATAAGGGCAGACAGGATGGAAAAGGCACGCTACGAGGGGATCAAATAATATGTATGGACAGGCATTCTCTATCTGAAGCACACTACACAGTTCTACAGAATTCTGCCTTGGTGGCTCCGTATATGGAGGAACACAAGAATTTTCTACACTACAAACACCCGGAGCAATCTGCCGACTGGATTACACGTGAACAAACAAGGACTTTTGCTGGTTGGTTGCAGACACGTGCCATGCATGATGGCGATATTGAAGATGACTTGTACTTGCTGTCCCAGTTACCATCTTCGAATATAATGACTTTCAAAGGGTACGAGATAAATCCGAATACATTTTACACGATCGCCCAAGATAACAAGAGCACCAACCAAAATAGTGGTGTCCACTTTGATGCAACAACCAACACGGGAAAGGAAACATATTATGGTTACATAGAGGACATATGGGAACTTAACTATGGAGGTGGTTTGAAGGTCCCTTTGTTTCGGTGCAAATTGGTCAATATGACACGAGGCGGGTTAATGGAAGACTCGCAGTACAGAATGACAAGTGGATCTCTACAATCTGGCGTATGCAGACGAACCATTCGTCCTAGCCAATGATGTGGCGCAGGTTTTCTATGTGAAAGACATGTCTACCTGGCCGAGAAAAAGATAAGGAAGCGAATGCATCATACGATGAGCCAAAGCGCCACATAGTTCTTTCAGGGAAAAGAAACATTGTGGGAGTGGATGACAAGACAGACATGTCAGAAGATTATGAAAAGTTTGATGAAATTGCTCCATTGAGAGTGAATATTGATCCGAGCATCCAGTTAAATGATGAAGATTATCCATGGTTACAACGCAAAGGGAAACACGCGAAGAAAAAGTTTCACACCCAAAGATCCCACTCTGGCATGTGATAGGCTTCACTGTCATCACTTTCTTCTGTAGTGACTTTCCGTACTTATAAATCTAGAAAGTGTCGCATTGAACAAACCAGAGGGAATCTTTGTAATAGATAGGGTACTTATGTGTTTTGGTATTTGAAACGCGAAGAAATTTTATGTGCAAAACTGGATGCACTTCGTCTACAAATTAGTTCGTCAAATAATTCAAATTTAAACTATTCAAATTTTAAAACTACTGGCACTAACAGAAAGTTTATAATGTTTTGTAACTATAGAAAAAATATTCAGAAATAAATAAATGAAAATAAATAAAGTAGAAAAGAAAAAAAAACGAAATTTTTGTTGAGACAAAACTAAATAAAAAAATTAAACTATTCAAATTTGAAAACTACTCGCACTAACAAAAAGTTTGTAATTTTTTGTACCTAAATAAAACATATTCAGAAATAAATAAATGAAAATAAATAAAGTAGAAAAGAAAAAAACTAAATTTTTGTTGAGACAAAAAGTAAATAAAAAAGCCCACCTACTGGGCCATAGCGGCCTGGATACGACTAGTAACCCAACCTGTACTTGGGCCAGGATGCAGGCCCGCAAGGCCCAGTAGGCCCATAGGGCAGAGAGGCAGAGTTAGGCCCAGAAGCTTGCTATAGAGAGGAGTTTGATAGAGCAGCCGCGTCAGGGCTTTTAAACAAGTGCGGGCGCCCCTCGGCTAGTGAGGTGGGACTAAACCTGCCCGCACCACACCTGCGCCAGCGCACCCCCTTTAGTACCGGGTTGTGGCTACAACCGGTACTAAAGGGGGGCCTTTAGTACCGATTATAGCCACGACTCGGTACTAAAGAGGGTGCGATTCCCTCTGCTTCGCCTGGCCAAAACAGGCATTTAGTACCGGTTAGTGGCTACAACCTGTACTAAAGGTGCCACCTATATAAGAAACACTTCAAAAAATGAAGTTTCTCATCTCCCACTTCTCTCTGCCACCGCCCCGTCCCGCGTCATCGCCGCCCCCATCCCGCGCCTTCGTTGCCCCCGTCCCGCGCCATCGCCGTCCCCGTCCCCGTCACACTGTCGGCACGTCCCGTGCCATCTTTGTCTGGCCCCTTGCCTCGCCGGCGTCGTCGCCTTGGATCGACCTCGCCTCACCGTCGCCGTCGCCTGGACCTCGTCGTCTCCTTTGTCTTGATCTTGCCCACGCATGCTGTGAGCCCCTCCCCCGGCCTCTCCTCCCTCCAATCCACCGTGCCGCCGCCAACGGCCGCGCGCGCACACACACACACACTACACACGCACACACACACTCACACTACACGCGCACGCACACACACACACAATTTTTCTGTTTTTAGTTTTTAGTTTTTTCCGTTTTTTTTGTTTTTCATACAAAGTTTTTAATTAGATTATATTAGTGTCAAATAGTATATAGAAATGTTAGAAATGTTATAGATATGTTATAGAAATGTCAGAAATTTCAGAAATGTTATAGAAATGTTATAGAAATGTCAGAAATTTTAGAAATGTTAGTTTTAGCTAGATGAATTAGATTAATTTCAAACTGTTATAGAAATGTTAAAGAAATGTTAGTTTTTAGTTTCTTATAATTTTAGTTATACAAATTTAGAACTTGCATATAAGAAATCACAATCCAATCATTTAAAAAATGTTACTTTTGCGGTGTATAGTGTTTGTTCTCGACGATGCCCGGCCCGCATCCTCGCCGTCGAATAGTTCACGACGACGTCCTGCTTCAGAGGACCCATGTCCGGGACTGGGCTCCGCCGGGCTGGGAGGTGCTACCTTCAGGGGCTCGCCGCTTGGTGAGGAACCCGGGTCCCGTCATCGACCCTGAGCTCCTTTGGTGGCGCTCCCGTGGGCCACTTTCGGTGGGAAGGGAGCTGAACCCACCGAAGGTGGTGCGTCGCCATGTCAGAGAGGAGGACGAGCACGTCCGTCACTACATGGCTGCTATGGACGTCGGGTTCTCCAATACCTGGCAGGGTCTTTGGGGAGATGACCGGAGCTATGATCCTGTGATGGTTCCTTCTCTTTCGGTGTCCACCGCCAGCGTCTCAGGAACCGCGAATGGCCTAGATTATTCTGTAGTATTCAATCTTTATTAGCTAGCTAGCTAGTGATGTATTCGATACATAATATTTGAGATGATGTATTCGAGATTATATATTATTCGAGATGATGCATATTATGTACTATGATTCAGGATTTCCTCTCATTGATTGCATGCATGCATATTGTAATTTGAATACTAAATTGTTTTATATTTCTTGTGGATTTGTTAAATAAAAGCTATGGCGGACAATACTGGCAGAGAGGGAGAAGAGGCCCTGTTCGAGATCATACGCTCCCCTCGCGCGCCAGATAATTGAAATGAAGAAGATGACGGCTCCCAATATCTGAACAATACCGGGGAGGGTGATGATATGATATTCGATTGCGACAACTGAATTGATGAAGTCATGGATTATGATGGTGAAGAAATTAATGATTATGATGGCGAAGAAATTAATGATTATGATGGCGAAGAAAATGTTGATCTTGATAAAACATAGACCGGTGAGGTATATTTATATAAGCAGGCATCTGGTGATCATCACATGTTTTAAATGATTTGAATATATATTAACGAATCAATCTTTCTTCTTTCAGCCCTTCGGATCAACCAAATCTTCTACAGCCAGAGTGCGAGGCCCGGGAAAAAAGTTGAAGGAGGGCGTAAAGTACAACATTGATGCCATCAAAACTAATGGCGAACCAATAGCGCCGAAGAACATTGCGAACAAGTTCGTTCATCAGTGCGGAGTTCTTGTGGAGGACAAACTCCCGATCTCCCTTCAAGAATGGAAAGATCCATCAAAGCCCCGTCCAGATCTTACTTTTGTCGATGACAGAGCAAAAAAAGTGCTTTGGGAAGATCTCATGGAACATTTCACCCTACCAGATCATTTCACAGCTGCAGATGTGGAGAAAGTCAAGGAGGCTGCTCTTAGGAAGATGGCAATTGCATTCAACAACCACAAGAAAACCGTATGGAATAACTACGTCAAAGCAGGAAAGAAGACTCCAGAATTCAAGGGAACACTGGAGAACCAAAGAGAACACTGGGAAGATTTCGTGAAATTCAAGGAATCAAAATTATCTAAGGAACGGTCCAGAAAAACAAGGCCAATGCCGCAAAAAAGCAGCAATTCCATAGGTTGGGTCTAGGTGGCTACGCGGTGGCAATGCCTCAGTGGGATAAGTTTGAACAAGAGATGCTGGCTGCACAGGTCACTCCAGTTACATTGAGCTGGCCCCCAGGTGCAAAAGTTGGTTCTATGCACATGGGGGGCGTTGGACCCGAAGACAGGCGAGGTTTCGAAGAAGGCATGTTTTAAAGGAGCCGATGATAAGTTAGTTGAAGCAATAGAAAAAGCTCGAAAGGGGGTGTTCACGCCCAACAGAGAGAACGACGAGCTTACGCGCGCCCTGGGAAATCCTGAACACCCGAGAAGAACACGAGGCAAGGGCGTTGTTCCGTGGTATGAGGGCTTTTCTGAGTGGAACACCGACTATAGAAGCCGTGCGAGAAGGAATATGGAGGAGGAGAAGAAGAAGAAGCTGGAGGACGAGCAGAGGAAGCAGGAAGCAGAATGCCTTCAAGGCCTAGAATCAGCGCACGCGGACATGGCACTCAAATTGCAGAGGCAGCAGCACCAAATCGACTCGTTTAGCTAAGAAGGGGGTCTCAGCAGCGGCCGCAGCTAACGGATGATCTAGCATTGGATGGCACCGTCCCATCCATGCCGAGAATCAGCGTGGGTTCTACCCCGGGCGACGCATTTCTGGATAGATACCCTGTGGATGACATCATGGAGAACCCTAACTGTGAGCTACACTTCAAAATAAAGAACATATCCGTGAAGGCGGCGGACGCCGTTGCTTATACAAATCCCCCCGGAGCAACCTACCATCGTAGAACAATTCTAGCCGGCGATGCTCGTGTCGTGGTTGATGAAGTGGTGGACCAATATTCGGGGGTACAGCTTGACATTCCTGGAGGTGACGAGGATCACACACTAGGGGAGGCCATACAATGTATCATCCTATGGAAAAAGGATTGCATCATCTTTTGAAGGCCACCGACACCGCGTCAGCTAGAGCTTGAAATTCCAGGAGGTGACGAGGAGCAGACGACTCATGCTCCTCCAACGCGTGAGGCCACTCCTCCTCCTTCAACTCAGCCAACGCCTGAGGCCACTCCTCCTGCTTCAACTCAGCCAACGCGTGAGGCCACTCCTCCTCCTCCAAGTCCACCAATACGTGCCACTCCTCCTCCAAGTCCGACACCGCGTCAGCCGTCTCCGCTGCCTCAGCAATCACGAAAGAGAGCCGCCGCAACTATGGTGCATAGTGCTACAAGTCGAGGTAGTACAGGAGGTACAGGCGGAGGCAAGCGATTTCAATATGGTCAAAAAAGCCTCGCACCTCTTCTGCAGAGGCCTTTTGACATGACCAATGAGCAAAACAAAGCCTTAGTGAAGGCCCAAGTGGACGCCCATTTCGGACCAAAATTGCCACCGCCGCCAAGGGAGAAAGTGCCCGAGGATAAGATTGACCACTTTATTAGTATGACGCGAGCATAGCTCCCAAGCCTGTTGACTCAGACTATGAGCGCCAAATTAGGAAGGCACATCGAGCATGACAAAAGGGGTCGAGCTCGAACTCAAGCCAAGCAGCTAGACAAAACTGCGGGAAAACCGTTCCCCAGCTAGGAGAACAAGCGGCGCAATCGATCCCCCCTCTTGTTGTACCAACACATGAGAGTACCGGCGCCAGTCAGCTGGATAATAACCGACGAGCATAGACGGAACGCTGAAATGCTCGGTATCATTGTTGGACAACTCCTCGAGATTGAGCCCATGCCTAAGCATAAAGAGAAGGACACAAAACGGAAATATGTCCACCGCCAACCTTTGGTCAAGCCTAAGGAGGTCAAGAACCTCCCAACGAGAATGTATGAATTGCATGATTGGTACATGAAAATTACCAAGAGTAACAATCGAGAGGGCCTCATGGTGAAAGTCAAGGAAGAGTATTACTTCAATAAGCTAGCTCTATCCATTGAGTATTCAGAACTATTTTAGTTATTCAATCAAGATGAACTCGACAAATCCATTGCCAATTGCTATTGTCTGTAAGTGATTTCTTTTCTGTAATTCAAGTCTCAAGCTAGTTGTAGTGCTCATGGATCGATCATTACCTGTAATTATCCTCACTATATTATTTTCTGTGGTATTATGCAGGATGAAGATATATGAAATGAAAAAAGCTGGACACTATGGCATTGGGTTCGTTGACCCGAATACCGTTAATGAAGAAACATGGATATATCAATGGTATCAAGCAGATGTAGAGAAAAACATGCTAGAGTTCTTGACGCGCCTCAATACCAATGAACATATACTACTTCCTTACAACTACACGTGGGTCACACTATCTTGTACTACAAATTCTGTTCTTACATACTATCTAGCTAGATGTTAATAATTAAGTGTATAGGGTTTAGGGTAGTTGATGAGTGTTATGCACATGCCCGCTTAATTAAGACATGCAAACGTGTGTGCATGCAGTTACAATTGGATCTTGTTAATCATTAAAGTTGACGAAGGAGCAGTTGAAATACTGGACTCACTACTCGAAGATAAGAAAGACTACACAATCATGAAGGGGATAGTCGACAGGTAATTTCAATCATTATTAACTATATGTTGGCCTCTTTAGTTCGTCATTTCCTGATATCAACTATTTAATAACTCGTTTATTCATTTTTTTTTGCCGGCGGGCAGGGTGAGCAAAGTTCAGGAATTCGAAAGAGGTTCCAAGCAAATGGAGAGAAAGGCTGCATTGGTTTCGACCCAAGGTATAATTAATTAAGTAGTACTATCTAGCTACCTACCATGCATCTCTTTAATTCTAGTTTCAATACCATTAATTATCATGCTTGATTAATAATTATCTGATTAAATTCTATTCTCGTAAAGGCCCTGAAGCAGGCGCAGGGGACTGATGTGTGTGCATACTACGTTTTCGAGAACATTCGCGTGATGACGTCTGAAAGGACCAAAACTGATAGACAACTATGGGTACGCATGTTTGAAAGAACAATATTCATAATTTTTACGTCATTATCGATATCTAGTCACATAACTAATACACATGCATATTGATCTCCTTCTTAATAGTTCGAATCGGTGCTGGAGCAGCTCCTACCAATGGAGCGCATACGATCACTTCAAGAGGACATAGCAGGATTTTTGCTCGACGAGGTCATAGATCCCAAAGGGGAATTCTACTACGAGCTACCGCCCCAAATGAACTACTCCCAATTGTCATAGTGCTCCGAAGGCACCAAGGCAAATGCCACTGGCTCTGAAGGCTACATATAGGAAAAACTATATATATATA